>NC_036238.1:28376370-28394260 GCF_002742605.1 Olea europaea var. sylvestris
CCAAGTCAATTCTGCTTGTTGCTCAGGGGTCCTTGTCCTTGACATTGAGTCCCACCAGTGACTTGCATCACCAGAGAACATGAACTCAGCACAATGGACTTTCTGAGCGTCCGTGCACCCTATCAATCGGAATATACGCTCCAACTTGCGAAGCCACTCCTCGGCTGCAAGTGGATCAGCTGCTTCGTTGAAGGTAGGGGGCTTATGCCTTCGAAATTGCTCGACCACTGAATCATGGTTTGAAACATTAGGAGCTAGTGATATGGGTATTGCCTGCCTAGGTCTTGAACCGCTTAGAGGAGGTCTCTTATCAAGTTTTGGTTTGCGCGGGCCATTTCCTTTAGACAAAACATATGGTTCTTATTAGTTTCATTCTTCGAATACTAAAGTAAAGAAGATAGTATTTTATTTCTTGACATAAGGGAAGCTATTACAAGGATTTAAATCTAATCCCTATAAGTTCTACGGATCTTCTTTGGTGGAGCTTCATCTTCGAAGGAGTCTTCCGCCTCAGGTCCGGACTCTATGTCCATCTCAACCTGTGGCTCAGGCTCATGATCATTCTCTAAATCATCATCGGGTTCTTCTTCGGGATCTTCTTCCTCAGCCAAAGGTTCCTCCTCAGGCTCCTCATAGATTACATCATCCCACAAATAAATCAACAAATCAATCAGGGCATGGCAATACCTCTCAAACTCGAACAGGTTTGGGTTGCCTTCTAACATTTCATCTCTAACCGTGACTCTCATATCTCCCCATTGAGGTGGGAGGGAGTGTGTGAGGTTATTTATGGCCTCGATATACGTGATCTCCATTCCAGCATTAATCGTCGTCATGCATCTCTCATAGATGTCATACACATGTTCGCTAAGCGGTCGGGTCGGATCAGTTACATAATTTTCATAAGAATGGATAGCAATTCTACGGTTCAATGCTTCTCTATATGCCCTAGCCGTTCTACGAGCCATATCTGTTGCATTTTCACATACATCATACTTTTTCTTTACTTAAAGAAAACATGCAAATATTTAAACTTTCATATCATGCAATTCCCTTTAAACCCTTAGCTTTTGCCCAAGTCCATTATATATCTTTAAATAACACATCTCTAAATCATATCAATGCATCATAACATAAATATAATCATTAACTCTAAACATGAACATACCTGGGCCATAGGATGAGATTGATGGATGGATGCACGATGTCATAGAATATCTTAAACTTTTCATTTTCCTTTTGTTTTTTTAAAAAAAAACATACTTGGTCTACAGAACCGGCTAAACCTTGCTCTGATACCACGCTGTAACGCCCCGACCCCTAGTGGACCGGAACGCTACTTACTTTACTTAGCTTAACCAGTGGTTTAGTAACAAGTGTATACGTTTTAGCGGAAGCTTACATCTTCGGATAATAATTTAAATAACAATACTTCAAATATTTTAAACAAAAATACTGAATCATTTTTCAAAACAATAAAATGTAATTTATTTGAAGAAAACATAACTTGTTCTCGCATTCTGCGTTATTCAAAATTTTAAAGAAATAACATTGGAAAACATTTCATAAAAATAAATCCAAATCACTTATTCACCGGATTTCCATGGGCTCGTTGCATCATTCTCCATCTTCTCCTTCATCCATGCCCGATGTAGAATTCTTTCAATCTGTAGAGATGAGATTAAACCCGTAAGTTGAAAAACTCAATAGGTGTCATAGGTGCATTTGTGATCAAGCTATACATTTCAAAATATTAACTTTATAACTTTTCATACATGTCGTACCCGGAGACAGCATTTGACATGAAGGGGGAATGTCGTACCCGGGGGCACCATGACATACGAACATTTCTTCAACATAGAGGGGTACGCCGTACCGGAGTACCATTTGACATAAAAACATTAACATGAATCGAAATTTATAACTTAACACGATTAAACATATTATACCTCTACCTACCTTGATTGATGCTTTTGAAACTTTGAAAATTTGGATTGAAAACTTCAATGAAACTTGGACGTTGAAAGAAATGCACTCCTTAGATGTTTGAGAACCGTTGAGGATTGATACTTGAAGACACTCCTTTATAGCACCCAAAACTTCTATGAAAAATGCTTGAAAACACTTTTTAAACTTTTAGGAAAAATAGTTTTCCTCCCTCTCTTTTTCTCTCTTGGAAACTCTTTCTTTAGTATGTAAAAGCTCTTGCTTTTGGTGTAAGAAAAAATGAGTGAAATGAGGTCTTTATTTATAGGTAAATATCCCATAACTTAAAGCAAATGAAAGGTTAAATTTCATTTAAGAGAGAAAACATGGGTGCCATTTAAGTTTGAGGTTAAATGTTTCAATTTAGTGGGATTTTTATTACCAAAAACGTGGGTGGCCCTTTGAGAAAATAATTGATGAAAATAAATATTTAAATTTTAGAGAAAAACGAGAATTTTCATTTCAGACAGTTTCGGTCGACCGGTTGTAGTCCGGTTGACACTACACAGTTTTCAGTGTTTCTATCATAACTTCTTTTCCCGATATTCAATTAAGGTAATTCAAAGTGCGTTGGAAAGCTAACTCAAAGAGTTACAACTTTTATTTAGATATCATATGTCGAAAATGGGTCTCAAATGAGACTAAAAATCTGAAGTATACTTTAGTCATCCAATATTCATGTCTTAGTGTCACTAAGGTGTCTAGAATTATCTGAGATTTTACATATTATTTTATTGAAAAATGTATGATTGAAATGGTATCAAATCATTGTTGAAAAATGTATTTTGATGAAAAAATGAGGCTCAAACATCAAATAGGGACTAACACTCTATATAAGAAGACTCAAAATATAGGACACTAATTTGAAATTGGCATAAGGTCCCCAAAATATTAGGGTCAACCCTGGCACCAAATTGAAACCTCTATTTTTTTTCTTTCTCTCTCAACTTCCAATGAACTTTTGCCAAGTGTCACCTGTAAAAAAAAATTCTATGAAAGTGTAGCATTATCCGAAATATTCGCTTTATTAACTATTTACTTGACAAGCTCTCCACTTTTTGTATTGAAAATTCGAAATTTGATCCACCTGATCTTGGGTTCTAGATCGAATGAACATTCAATCACGTCATCACAATAGTAATGGACATTCAATCTTTATATCTCTTCCATCGCAATAAAGACAAAGATGGACTCTCCTCCGATCAATTTAAAAAGTCTTTTTCCACTTGATCTTAGGGTCATATCTCGAACAATAAAATGCTTAAAGTAATTTAATTATACTTCCAACACACATGATTGAAAAACCTATATCTAGAAATGGGTTTTGTTTCGAAAGGAGTTGAATCAAATCGAATACCAATAACAATCTTCAAAATGAGACTAATGGTTCCATGTGTAATTCTGAAACCAAATCATTTCTAGTTCGATCCAATCAGAATTTCTACGTTGGAGATTTCTGAAATCATTTGATTCCTTCGTGCTGCAAAATGCAGGTGTTATATTGTCAAATAGTTTCCACTTTACCCTTCATATAACGTTTTAAAAAGCGTAATTAGCACAAAAGGTCCTACATTTCTTTTTTTGCATTTTTACCCCTACCTTTTACCTTTCATTGTGCAAAAGGTCCATTTCATCCAATTTTCAATAAATGACGATTTTACCCTCCTATTCAAATAAAATAAAAAGAAAAGAAAAGAAAATTAAATAACTAATTACAATCATAGTCCTAAATTTTTCAAAACATTACGGATAAGTCATAAATTCTCCACTACCATCACTTGCACAATCCCAACAAGCTACGACATATAGATCCACATAGCACCACCTTCTAGCCACAACACCCGTCGGACTCAGCCACCACTAGCCTCGCCTCACTCTCCCTAACATCCTCCTCCACAGTATTGGTCACCAATCTGTCCAAAATAACCACATTTACAGCCAAAAATATCAAACTACCATATACAACCCTTCACGGCAATCCCACTTTCGGCGGCACCCACGGTCGTGCACTACCACCGATATTTACCCCTCGCCTCGATGAACCTATACATGGGTTCACATCATTCAAAACTGCCTCAAATCATTTTGTTGTAATTTTAGAACATTCGACAATGACGACGTCCATTTTGCCAAACTCTTCTCCTTCAATTCATGCATTCCACAACACTAGATCTCCAAAATGGCATCAATCGAGCTATCAACAAACCTAAATGACAATGGGTATGAATCTAATTGAAAAATTATCCACTCAACCGTTTCAATTTCTGGTCCAAAACTCTCTACGGTACTATGCACGGCGAGAGCTGTTTGACCAAAATTGGTGGGCCCTAAGTGCTCCAATCTTTCAAATTCGTGTGTGAGATGACGGTGGAAAAGTGAGGCAAGGTTGGTGGTGGTGGAGTCCAGTACGCATAGTGGCCAAAGGTGGTGCTATGTGAATCTACAGGTGGCTGTTTGGTTGGTTGTGAAAGTGGTAATGGTGGAGAATTTATGATTTCTTTGTAATTTTTTAAAAACTCAAGGACTATGGTTGCAATTGTAATTCATCTTTTCTTTTTGTTTTATTTCAATAGGAGGATAAAATCGTCATTTTCTTGAAAAAATGTATGAAAATGATTTTTGCGCAATGAAAAGTGAAAATAGGAGTAAAAATGCAAAAAAATGAAAGGTAGAGACATTTTACACAATAATATTGAAGGGTAAAGACTTTTTGTGCTAATTACCCTTTTTAAAATTCTAAAATTGGAGTGGATGGAGACAAAATAATTGCCCCTATTTGAACCCATTTTTTACATTATTTCCCATTATTTATTCTACGGTACTCATTTTCAACAACACATTCTTTATTAAAATTATATATAATATTTAAATAATTTTTTTTTAATTACACATTCTTCATTAACCATCATTCCATAATACATTACTTCAAATTAATGAAGGTCAAACGGGGCTAGAGTATTAAATTGGTTGTTATTCTTGTAACAATATAAAACATGCTCTAATTCGTCCCCTTCAAAATAAATAAGTTCAGTTAAAGTCATTTGATTTGTATCCCAATCAAAGTCAACCTACCTCGTCACCACTTGGGGAAAGTAGGGATGACAATGGAAGTTAAAAACCTCAAGTTATTCCGAACACGATTTCTCAAAACATTTAAAAAGTGTCATTTTTAATGTACGTACTGTTGTTGTGACTAGTGACCATTGAGGATTACAACATATTTGAAAAAAGGTCCTAAATCCATTAAGATTAGGCTCCTGTTTGGTTCAACTAAAAAAACTATATAAAGTTTAAATCAAAATCAACAATGAATTTAACGACACATTTTATAATACCCACAACTTTTCAACCACAAATTTCAGAGAAAGTCATGGACGACACCGATGTCCATGTGGATATGAAGCTTAACAAACACGTCCAGAGACAGGACAGAGTCGGAATTGCTCATAAGAGAAATGACAAATACAACATATCGAGTTTCATAATGAACACAAATCGATGGAGAGAGATGAACTTACTACATTCAAAATAACAACTAAAGGGAAAATACAATGTAGAACTGTCTACTTTCATAGACTGAGATACAAATTCACTATCAACTTTTTAAGTATTTTCAAATTTTCAAAGCGATGTAAAATTACAAAGTCAAGAGCCTAACAATATTAGAAGAGTACCATTCATAAATCTGTAATTGATTCTACAGGTCTGCTCTTCCAGGATACCTGGGGAAGGGAATGACATCTCTGATGTTCTCCATCCCTGTAGCGAAAAGAATCATCCGTTCGAAGCCTAAACCGAATCCACTATGCTTCACGGTCCCAAAACGTCGCAAATCGAGGTACCACTCGTATGGCTCGAGAGGTAGACCCATCTCAAGTATCCTGTAGAAAATCACAGCAACCCAAGAAAGTACACTTTGTCAGTCATGAAGCCGCTAAAAATACTCATTGTCTAAACTATCTACACAAGTAACATATGACATTTCTTTAATTTTTTATTCTCTTGCCAATGCAAGAGAACTCTTTAGGTGCGTAGCATATATCCATTTTCAGTCGTTATTTATTTCTCATCCTCACAATGAAAAGGTAATCCCTCTAGATTTATGGCTTTTGAAAGTCTTTCTACTCTACCATACCAGAGGTAAGGCGGTGCTTTTCCCTCCCTTTTGTACTATCTTATCTAATTCAACAAACCGGTAAGGGTGGATTTAATTAAAATAAAATAATATCAAGCACCAAAGCTTCTTGTACCTAGCACTGAGGACCTCGTAATTCTCTTCTCTTTGGCTTCCACCAATTAGTTCCCCCACCTGGAAAAAGGAAAATACAACCGTAGTGTTCATTAATAAGACACTTCCTCAAAAGATCCTTGCACGAACAAACACGACACACAAAAACAGTGAAGGAGATACTACAAGTTACAATAGAAGAAATATGAAAGACATCTTATCTAAGCAAAGAACTTGCCTTCGGCACGAGCACATCCATAGCAGCAACTGTCTTATTATCTTCATTCACTTTCATGTAAAATGCTTTAATCGCTTTCGGGTAGTTGTACACAATGACAGGTGCTTTAAATTTCTCTTCAGTCAAGAACCTACATGATTAGGCATAGGATGTGATCAGTAAAGGACATAGTTGAATTAAAGGTTATTGATGCCAAATACCTTTCATGTTCAGAAGCTAAGTCAATCCCCCATTCTACTGCATTCTCAAACTTCCTCTCTTTAGATGCTTTCTCAAGAATGGAAACTGCTTCTGTGTAAGTAATTCGGTAGAAGTTGGATGAAGCAACCATTCTAAGACGATCAATTGCAGTCTTATCAATAAACTTAGCCATAAACTCCATGTCATCGTAGCAATGGTCCAGTAACCATTGGCAGAGAAATTTGACATAGGCCTCCGCACAGTTCATATCATCCTACAAAATTCAATTTTTTGTTGTCATCTCTTGTACATCACAAAAGGAATCCTACAAAATCCATTAGATTACTTCTTGCTTCCTGATCCATATACATTTTGTTCGTGAAACGTTTCATTTCATAGAACATAGGGAGCTCATATTCTTGAATTTTAAAATATTTCCTCAGTACAAAAGAAAAGACTTTTACAATAGCTACACATTTTCATAAGCAGTAGTAAAGCTTAAAAGCAGGAAAATTGAAGATCTAATTGCTAATAGATCATCAATCAAAATCATTTGCCTCTGTAAATATAATAGATACCATATGACACAATTAACTCAGAATGACAGAATCAGGTATATTCCTAATCTAATTAGGACTTCATTTCTAATCAGAACAAAATTCCAAAATAATTTAATCCTCCTTGGATTAGTAATTAATTTTTTCCAGGCCAGCTTTTTCAAAACAGCAACTTCAGACAATTAATGATGCCTCATCAGTCTCTATACTTTAGAGCATGTTTCATCCAATGGATATGTAGCTTTATCGTGCTTTGGCAGTAGGCACCGCTGGAACAATTAATGCTCTAAATTTATGTGGTGAAATACAACTAAAATACCTTTATATCGGCGAATGCTATTTCAGGCTCCACCATCCAAAACTCAGCAAGATGCCTTGATGTATGAGAGTGTTCCGCTCGAAATGTAGGCCCAAAAGTGTACACACTACTGAGAGCACATGCATATGTTTCAACTTGAAGTTGTCCAGAGACGGTCAAAAATGCTTGGCGGGCAAAAAAGTCCTGCGAATAATCAATTTTTCCATCCTTTTGGGGGAAACCAGCACCAAGTCTACATCTCTCTCCCAGCTTGAATCTTTCTCGCAGTTTCAAGAGGTTCTCTTTAGCTTTACTGAGCACAGCTAAAGAAGCACTAATTTCCTCCTTGCTCGCATTAGCAGATTTAAGTTGGGCAACCGCTTCTCCTTTCTCCTTCACCACAAGCTCAGCAGCTCTAATATCAGCTTCAGAGGGAGCAGGGTTTTCTTTCAGCTCCTTCTCTAATTTTTCTGCTTCACTAATAAGGGTAGTAACTTGAAACATCTCACCAGCACCCTCACAATCACTTGTTGTAACAATAGGGGTGTGCACATAGAGGAAACCATGCTTTTGGAAAAATGTGTGAGTTGCATAAGCCAGCGCATTACGGATTCTAGCAATTGCAGATATCTAGACCAGCAAATCAATTAAAAATTCTCAGCAAGAAAATCACAACGGATGAACTAGACATTTGCACACTAATGATTAAAATTGATAAAATGGTCCAGTGTCTAGCAAATTATTAAAACCACCCACCTAAACATCCTAACCTCAGGCTCCAGATTCTAGCTCAAGCAACAAGCAATGACTACGATAGTTACCACAAGATCGCCACTCATACAATCGCGTTTGTGGCGTATTTGAGCTGCAATTCAAGCAGCAACTCTTGCATATAAAATTTTTGTACGAATATGTTTGTTAATATATATGATACAAACATCGCCGAACTTGAAAATTTTCGGTAACTGAAACAAATTTTAAAGTTTAACGATAGTGATTTGCAATTAGAAAATCATTCTATCCCAGATAAATTCATATCAAAACACAAACTTGGCGAAGAAGATTCGTAGAGGAAACTCCTCAAATCCATATCATAATGTAATCAAAAATTAAACGACGTGCAAATTAACAGAAAAAAGAGATATTCACACCGTGTTGGTCCTGGGGCGAAGATGAACAACATCTCTAAGAAACTCAAGCGTTAATTTAGTTTTAGGCAATGGATATTTCCCCCCATCGACAGGGCCAACATTGATAACCTTTCGAACTCGGAGTTCGACCTTCTGCTTCGCGCCTTCGGGAGGAACCTTGAGCTCCCCCTCCACGTGGACGCAAGTCCCAGTAGACACCAAATCGCTTAACTTATGCACGCTGGCGTCGACAAGCACCTGCAAATTATCGGGGCACGACCCATCATTCAATTCCAAAAAAGCGAAACTGCCTTTTCCCTGTTCCCGGCCCGTTTTCACCCACCCCCCAATTCGGACAGCCTGGCCGGCGAGACCCGACCCGCCGTCGGCCCGCGAAAGGATTGAGTGTATTGGAACCCGCTGCGAGAATTTGGCCTCCGGTACTTATTTATAGGTAAATATCCCATAACTTAAAGCAAATGAAAGGTTAAATTTCATTTAAGAGAGAAAACATGGGTGCCATTTAAGTTTGAGGTTAAATGTTTCAATTTAGTGGGATTTTTATTACCAAAAACGTGGGTGGCCCTTTGAGAAAATAATTGATGAAAATAAATATTTAAATTCTAGAGAAAAACGAGAATTTTCATTTCAGACAGTTTCGGTCGACCGATTGTAGTCCGGTTGACACTACACAGTTTTCAGTGTTTCTATCATAACTTCTTTTCCCGATATTCAATTAAGGTAATTCAAAGTGCGTTGGAAAGCTAACTCAAAGAGTTACAACTTTTATTTAGATATCATATGTCGAAAATGGGTCTCAAATGAGACTAAAAATCTGAAGTATACTTTAGTCATCCAATATTCATGTCTTAGTGTCACTAAGGTGTCTAGAATTATCTGAGATTTTACATATTATTTTATTGAAAAATGTATGATTGAAATGGTATCAAATCATTGTTGAAAAATGTATTTTGATGAAAAAATGAGGCTCAAACATCAAATAGGGACTAACACTCTATATAAGAAGACTCAAAATATAGGACACTAATTTGAAATTGGCATAAGGTCCCCAAAATATTAGGGCCAACCCTGGCACCAAATTGAAACCTCTATTTTTTTTTCTTTCTCTCTCAACTTCCAATGAACTTTTGCCAAGTGTCACCTGTAAAAAAAAATTCTATGAAAGTGTAGCATTATCCGAAATATTCGCTTTATTAACTATTTACTTGACAAGCTCTCCACTTTTTGTATTGAAAATTCGAAATTTGATCCACCTGATCTTGGGTTCTAGATCGAATGAACATTCAATCACGTCATCACAATAGTAATGGACATTCAATCTTTATATCTCTTCCATCGCAATAAAGACAAAGATGGACTCTCCTCCGATCAATTTAAAAAGTCTTTTTCCACTTGATCTTAGGGTCATATCTCGAACAATAAAATGCTTAAAGTAATTTAATTATACTTCCAACACACATGATTGAAAAACCTATATCTAGAAATGGGTTTTGTTTCGAAAGGAGTTGAATCAAATCGAATACCAATAACAATCTTCAAAATGAGACTAATGGTTCCATGTGTAATTCTGAAACCAAATCATTTCTAGTTCGATCCAATCAGAATTTCTACGTTGGAGATTTCTGAAATCATTTGATTCCTTCGTGCTGCAAAATGCAGGTGTTATATTGTCAAATAGTTTCCACTTTACCCTTCATATAACGTTTTAAAAAGCGTAATTAGCACAAAAGGTCCTACATTTCTTTTTTTGCATTTTTACCCCTACCTTTTACCTTTCATTGTGCAAAAGGTCCATTTCATCCAATTTTCAATAAATGACGATTTTACCCTCCTATTCAAATAAAATAAAAAGAAACGAAAAGAAAATTAAATAACTAATTACAATCATAGTCCTAAATTTTTCAAAACATTACGGATAAGTCATAAATTCTCCACTACCATCACTTTCACAATCCCAACAAGCTACGACATATAGATCCACATAGCACCACCTTCTAGCCACAACACCCGTCGGACTCAGCCACCACTAGCCTCGCCTCACTCTCCCTAACATCCTCCTCCACGGTATTGGTCACCAATCTGTCCAAAATAACCACATTTACAGCCAAAAATATCAAACTACCATATACAACCCTTCACGGCAATCCCACTTTCGGCGGCACCCACGGTCGTGCACTACCACCGATATTTACCCCTCGCCTCGATGAACCTATACATGGGTTCACATCATTCAAAACTGCCTCAAATCATTTTGTTGTAATTTTAGAACATTCGACAATGACGACGTCCATTTTGCCAAACTCTTCTCCTTCAATTCATGCATTCCACAACACTAGATCTCCAAAATGGCATCAATCGAGCTATCAACAAACCTAAATGACAATGGGTATGAATCTAATTGAAAAATTATCCACTCAACCGTTTCAATTTCTGGTCCGAAACTCTCTACGGTACTATGCACGGCGAGAGCTGTTTGACCAAAATTGGTGGGCCCTAAGTGCTCCAATCTTTCAAATTCGTGTGTGAGATGACGGTGGAAAAGTGAGGCAAGGTTGGTGGTGGTGGAGTCCAGTACGCATGGTGGCCAAAGGTGGTGCTATGTGAATCTACAGGTGGTTGCTTGGTTGGTTGTGAAAGTGGTAATGGTGGAGAATTTATGATTTCTTTGTAATTTTTTAAAAACTCAAGGACTATGGTTGTAATTGTAATTCATCTTTTCTTTTTGTTTTATTTCAATAGGAGGATAAAATCGTCATTTTCTTGAAAAAATGTATGAAAATGATTTTTGCACAATGAAAAGTGAAAATAGGAGTAAAAATGCAAAAAAATGAAAGGTAGAGACATTTTACACAATAATATTGAAGGGTAAAGACTTTTTGTGCTAATTACCCCTTTTAAAATTCTAAAATTGGAGTGGATGGAGACAAAATAATTGCCCCTATTTGAACCCATTTTTTACATTATTTCCTATTATTTATTCTACGGTACTCATTTTCAACAACACATTCTTTATTAAAATTATATATAATATTTAAATAATTTTTTTTTTAATTACACATTCTTCATTAACCATCATTCCATAATACATTACTTCAAATTAATGAAGGTCAAACGGGGCTAGAGTATTAAATTGGTTGTTATTCTTGTAACAATATAAAACATGCTCTAATTCGTCCCTTTCAAAATAAATAAGTTCAGTTAAAGTCATTTGATTTGTATGCCAATCAAAGTCAACCTACCTCGTCACCACTTGGGGAAAGTAGGGATGACAATGGAAGTTAAAAACCTCAAGTTATTCCGAACACGATTTCTCAAAACATTTAAAAAGTGTCATTTTTAATGTACGTACTGTTGTTGTGACTAGTGACCATTGAGGATTACAACATATTTGAAAAAAGGTCCTAAATCCATTAAGATTAGGCTCCTGTTTGGTTCAACTAAAAAAACTATATAAAGTTTAAATCAAAATCAACAATGAATTTGACAACACATTTTATAATACCCACAACTTTTCAACCACAAATTTCAGAGAAAGCCATGGACGACACCGATGTCCATGTGGATATGAAGCTTAACAAACACGTCCAGAGACAGGACAGAGTCGGAATTGCTCATAAGAGAAATGACAAATACAACATATCGAGTGTCATAATGAACACAAATAGATGGAGAGAGATGAACTTACTACATTCAAAATAACAACTAAAGGGAAAATACAATGTAGAACTGTCTACTTTCATAGACTGAGATACAAATTCACTATCAACTTTTTAAGTATTTTCAAATTTTGAAAGCGATGTAAAATTACAAAGTCAAGAGCCTAACAATATTAGAAGAGTACCATTCATAAATCTGTAATTGATTCTACAGGTCTGCTCTTCCAGGATACCTGGGGAAGGGAATGACATCTCTGATGTTCTCCATCCCTGTAGCGAAAAGAATCATCCGTTCGAAGCCTAAACCGAATCCACTATGCTTCACGGTCCCAAAACGTCGCAAATCGAGGTACCACTCGTATGGCTCGAGAGGTAGACCCATCTCAAGTATCCTGTAGAAAATCACAGCAACCCAAGGGAGTACACTTTGTCAGTCATGAAGCCGCTAAAAATACTCATTGTCTAAACTATCTACACAAGTAAAACATATGACATTTCTTTAATTTTTTATTCTCTTGCCAATGCAAGAGAACTCTTTAGGTGCGTAGCATATATCCATTTTCAGTCGTTATTTATTTCTCATCCTCATAATGAAGAGGTAATCCCTCTAGATTTATAGCTTTTGAAAGTCTTTCTACTCTACCATACCAGAGGTAAGGCGGTGCTTTTCCCTCCCTTTTGTACTATTTTATCTAATTCAACAAACCGGTATACCGGGTGGATTTAATTAAAATAAAATAATATCAAGCACCAAAGCTTCTTGTACCTAGCACTGAGGACCTCGTAATTCTCTTCTCTTTGGCTTCCACCAATTAGTTCCCCCACCTGGAAAAAGGAAAATACAACCATAGTGTTCATTAATAAGACACTTCCTCAAAAGATCCTTGCACGAACAAACACGACACACAAAAACAGTGACGGAGATACTACAAGTTACAATAGAAGAAATATGAAAGACATCTTATCTACGCAAAGAACTTGCCTTCGGTACGAGCACATCCATAGCAGCAACTGTCTTATTATCTTCATTCACTTTCATGTAAAATGCTTTAATCGCTTTCGGGTAGTTGTACACAATGACAGGTGTTTTAAATTTCTCTTCAGTCAAGAACCTACATGATTAGGCATAGGATGTGATCAGTAAAGGACATAGTCGAATTAAAGGTTATTGATGCCAAATACCTTTCATGTTCAGAAGCTAAGTCAATCCCCCATTCTACTGCATTCTCAAACTTCCTCTCTTTAGATGCTTTCTCAAGAATGGAAACTGCTTCTGTGTAAGTAATTCGGTAGAAGTTGGATGAAGCAACCATTCTAAGACGATCAATTGCAGTCTTATCAATAAACTTAGCCATAAACTCCATATCATCGTAGCAATGGTCCAGTAACCATTGGCAGAGAAATTTGACATAGGCCTCCGCACAGTTCATATCATCCTACAAAATTCAATTTTTTGTTGTCATCTCTTGTAATCACAAAAGGAATCCTACAAAATCCATTAGATTACTTCTTGCTTCCTGATCCATATACATTTTGTTCGTGACACGTTTCATTTCATAGAACATAGGGAGCTCATATTCTTGAATTTTAAAATATTTCCTCAGTACAAAAGAAAAGACTTTTACAATAGCTTCACGTTTTCATAAGCAGTAGTAAAGCTTAAAAGCAGGAAAATTGAAGATCTAATTGCGAATAGATCATCAATCAAAATCATTTGCCTCTGTAAATATAATAGATACCATATGACACAATTAACTCAGAATGACAGAATCAGGTATATTCCTAATCTAATTAGGACTTCATTTCTAATCAGAACAAAATTCCAAAATAATTTAATCCTCCTTGGATTAGTAATTAATTTTTTCCAGGCCAGCTTTTTCAAAACAGCAACTTCAGACAATTAATGATGCCTCATCAGTTTCTATACTTTAGAGCATGTTGCATCCAATGGATATGTAGCTTTATCGTGCTTTGGCAGTAGGCACCGCTGGAACAATTAACGCTCTAAATTTATGTGGTGAAATACAACTAAAATACCTTTATATCAGCGAATGCTATTTCAGGCTCCACCATCCAAAACTCAGCAAGATGCCTTGATGTATGAGAGTGTTCCGCTCGAAATGTAGGCCCAAAAGTGTACACACTACTGAGAGCACATGCATATGTTTCAACTTGAAGTTGTCCAGAGACGGTCAAAAATGCTTGGCGGGCAAAAAAGTCCTGAGAATAATCAATTTTCCCATCCTTTTGTGGGAAACCAGCACCAAGTCTACATCTCTCTCCCAGCTTGAATCTTTCTTGCAGTTTCAAGAGGTTCTCTTTAGCTTTACTGAGCACAGCTAAAGAAGCACTAATTTCCTCCTTGCTCGCATTAGCAGATTTAAGTTGGGCAACTGCTTCTCCTTTCTCCTTCACCACAAGCTCAGCAGCTCTAATATCAGCTTCAGAGGGAGCAGGGTTGTCTTTCAGCTCCTTCTCTAATTTTTCTGCTTCACTAATAAGGGTAGTAACTTGAAACATCTCACCAGCACCCTCACAATCACTTGTTGTAACAATAGGGGTGTGCACATAGAGGAAACCATGCTTTTGGAAAAATGTGTGAGTTGCATAAGCCAGCGCATTACGGATTCTAGCAACTGCAGATATCTAGACCAGCAAATCAATTAAAAATTCTCAGCAAGAAAATCGCAACGGATGAACTAGACATTTGCACACTAATGATTAAAATTGATAAAATGGTCTAGTGTCTAGCAAATTATTAATACCACCCACCTAAACATCCTAACCTCAGGCTCCAGATTCTAGCTCAAGCAACAAGCAATGACTATGATAGTTACCACAAGATCGCCACTCATACAATCGCGTTTGTGGCGTATTTGAGCTGCAATTCAAGCAGCAACTCTTGCATATAAAATTTTTGTACGAATATGTTTGTTAATATATATGATACACACATCGCCGAACTTGAAAATTTTCAGTAACTGAAACAAATTTTAAAGTTTGAAAATCATTCTATCCCAGATAAATTCATATCAAAACACAAACTTGGCGAAGAAGATTCGTAGAGAAAACTCCTCAAATCCATATCATAATGTAATCAAAAATTAAACGACATGCAAATTAAGAGAAAAAAGAGATATTCACACCGTGTTGGTCCTGGGGCGAAGATGAACAACATCTCTAAGAAACTCAAGCGTTAATTTAGTTTTAGGCAATGGATATTTCCCCGCATCGACAGGGCCAACATTGATAACCTTTCGAACTCGGAGTTCGACCTTCTGCTTCGCGCCTTCGGGAGGAACCTTGAGCTCCCCCTCCACGTGGACGCAAGTCCCAGTAGACACCAAATCGCTTAACTTATGCACGCTGGCGTCGACAAGCACCTGCAAATTATCGGGGCACGACCCATCATTCAATTCCAAAAAAGCGAAACTGCCTTTTCCCTGTTCCCGGCCCGTTTTCACCCACCCCCCAATTCGGACAGCCTGGCCGGCGAGACCCGACCCGCCGTCGGCCCGCGAAAGGATTGAGTGTATTGGAACCCGCTGCGAGAATTTGGCCTCCGGTACGGTGTCGTTCAGGGAAAGTTTGTCCATCGCCGGTGGCGGCGCTGAATCGAGTGATATCCTTGGAGTGAAAATAATTTGGACCGTTGAAAAGAGAGAAATGAAAATGGTTTGAATTTTTTGATAAACCCTAGATTTAATTAGGTTTTTATATGAGTAAGACATTCCTTGCCTAAAACGTTATAATAATACCAATGAACGTATGCCACGCGGACGACTGGTATATGTTCCTTAGTTATTGGAAGACAAGCATAAGTCTGTCCCTATTAGCATGTCCCCGTTGCCCTTTATAAATTGTAATAATTTTTGGGGTTCAAAAAAAAATTAAAAATAAAATAAAATAAAATAAAATGAATTCTAATTGTTGGATTTTAGGATTATAAATGTCTTTTTGACAAAGCGAGAGGTCCATTATTTCTCATTATATTAAATTAAATTTTTTTCTCTTACTTTTAACCACACAATTTTTAATAAAATGATATTACACGTAAATCAAAATTTTTCAACCACTCATTTTCAAAAAAATATTATTCATCTCATTATAATCTACAAATAATGGGCTCAAACGGCCCCTTATCCTATTTTTTCATGTTTGTGTGAAGCATTGAACTTGATTATAATTTTTTTTCTACAAAAAATTGTTGATTCTGCTCTTATTGCCAATATTCTCACAAAACATTAATTCAAATACTTTGATAAAAAGTTAGATGCTCATCTTCTTCTTTACACTCATCTACTGTCCCAAATTATATATTATACTTTCCGAGTATATTTAATTTTTAAATTTTCTCATATGCCACTATTAATGTGCATTCTTATCAACAAATATAAACTACCATTATTCAATGTAAGAATATATTAAGGAAAACATGAGTAAAATTTATAATTTCAATTATATTAATTTTCTAAATCTATGTAATGATGGGGAATTTAAAAAAAAAAAAAAAAATTATCTTTGTTAGACAGAGAAAGTAATATTCTTGGTGCAACACTCATTTAGAAATCCATTGGGTAGTAACTTGCACTAACCGCGTGGTGTTAAAAGAACCTTGCTGAAATTCTGCCACTAATTACGAGGAAAACACAAAATTGAAAGAAAATAATTCTCCCAAGTGGTAAGGAATATAATCTCTTTCATTAAAGCCTAGGAACCTGTCAATAGTCGCAAAAGATGCTTTAGGAGACCTCTTTCCCCAAACTGTGACTGAAAATTGAAATATGTAAGAACATATTCTAAAATAATGACAGGTACAATAATCAGATGCATCAGTTTGCAGAATCAACCCTGATTTGAAACAACTCTTTTCCCCATCGAAAACATAAGCATTACTCAAATACACACCACTGACATTCAAATGAAAAGCCTCAGCTATACATTAGAACATGTCAATAAGAATTGGGAAGTTCAAGACACCAAATACATATAAAGTAAAAAGTTAGATAATATGAGTAAGTACTCATTTCGAATTTGATTCAACTCAGTTAAACAAAACTTTCTTTATCCATGAAATGCCATTACATGTTCAACATAGTCAAAGCAAAAGCTATTGGAATCTCCATTTTACTATTGAGGAATTAAGTCGTACGACCAAAAAAACATATTGGCACCTCCAGTTTACTTCTCTGATGAGTTTGGTCCCCTCTTCTTTCCGAAGCCAACAACTACAAATTGTAATAAAATTGCACAAGTCAGAATATATTTCTCAAAAGAATCTAGTTAATCTATAAAAGCTTTGAGGTCAGGAGCACGATTATTTGCTTAGAAAGTTCACTCTTGGGAAACATCTCGCTAATCATGAAAAGGGTTTAAGATAACATTTTACAAGGTTACCAAAAAAATTCAAGACAACCAAACAATTTTTATCCATTACATGTATGCAGAACTCGTAATGGATATTAATTTCACATCTAAAATATGATCTTATACCATTTAGGATTTTGTCATTTGTACACCGGGGTTACAGAACTCTCAAAGGAGGGGAGCCACAGCCAATAAAAAATTAGTGGAACCCCCCCCCCCCCCCCCCCTC
>NC_036238.1:28394283-28399855 GCF_002742605.1 Olea europaea var. sylvestris
AGTGGCCCCCCCCCCCCCCTCTTTTCTCTCCTTGTGAGGGGGGCTGCACACCGAGGTGTCAGTTGACACTTAGCAAAACCCAACTATTTAACACTTTTAATGAGTAACAAATTATCAAGAAATTTTTTCGGAAGTACCAAAGCTCTTAATAACCAGCTGCTTTGACATCGACACATTCATTAAACCAATTTTCAGTTTTCATTTTTTCAAAAAAAAATAATAATAATAATAATAAATAAAGATAGTGTTATAAACCTAAATGGTCATTGAACTTATAGCCATATTAACAAATTGTCCCTTAACTTTAATATGTCAATATTTAGAAACGTTTTGTCACTAAAATAAATTTTGTCCTTAGAATCTAAATGAACAAGGCTGATTTGGCTAACATTATGCTTTTGTCCAATTCAATATTCATCATGTTGTATCCACACCGAGCCCCCATTTGTTTCTCATTTTTTTAAGAATGAAAATGAAAAATATAGTCGTTACGGACCCACTCAAAAGATAGAAATTCAAATTTTGTAGCTTGATGTGATGGATAACAGTCATATTTTTCATTTTAATGAGGAAAGAATGAGGCTGAAAGAAGTGTACACTTTTTTCAATAAAACATTATACCACAATTAACAGTTACTAAAGTTTTCAAAGAGACAACATTCAGTGAGCCAATATATGTCTTACAGAATCAAGTTATGGATAATGATTTACTTCCAAAATAGGAAATTATACTATTTAACACCTTCCCATTGGTAACAAAACAGCAAGATACCTTTTCTTCAGTAGTAAAATAGTTTCTACCAAGATCAGGAGAAAACAATTACCAATTTCATTTTTTTTTTTTAATTCTAAAAAACACAAAAATATATCTAAGCAATATAACACCTGAAGCAACAATTATCAATTAATAAACGGGATAAAAGAAAATGGGTCTGTAGAACTTAGTTTACCGGCGGTGACGAAGCGGCGGTTGTATTGCATCCGCTTGTGAGCACGACCGCGGGGCTTCTTCTTCTTGTCCTGCTTGGCCACCTTCGGTGTTTGCCCTCTCACTTTACCGGCACGTGCCAATGATCCGTGAACCTTACCTGCAAATTTCAAATCAAATCAGAATAAATCGTTAATCAGTACATTAACTAAAAATTAAACAGAGTGTAATTCTTGGCTTCGGTAAATTACCCATAGTTGACTTCTCTGAGTGACTTTGAGAGAGAGCGAGCGAGCTAAACTGCTGGAGCGAAATATGAATCTTGATCTAGGGTTAGGATTAGGGTTTTCCTGTAATTTTATTTTTATACGGTTGAATGGGCTTCGTGTTAGAACCAGATTCAGAGTCGCCCACTCCGTGTTGGACCTAGTGGAACTAAATTGGACTTTACGAGACCAATATGGTATGTGGTATTATTATTTTTGACATCTTTTCATTTTTATTAATTTTGACTTTTGAAAGAGATTCAAGAATACCGACTTAATTTGAAAAAATAAAAAAATAACATAATTTATCCCTCCACCTTTTTTTTAAATCTAATTTGTCCCTCCACACTATTCTATTTAATTCCTTATGTACCATTTTTATGTACAAATAACATAATCCAAAAAATGAACCCCGCTACTTTCAATTGTAACTGAGAGGTGACATCATTGAAACATCGAATTTCACTCAAAATGTAGAATTCAAAATATTAACGATAATTGAAACTTTAATTTGCAATTTCAAATTGCACTTATGACACCAAAAAATTCGTCGATTGTAACTCAAATGAAACTTCAATCGATTTTCCAGTTGCACTCAAAAAACCAAAATTTGGTCATTGTCAATTGTTGGAAACTTTAATGGAAGCTTCGTATTGCACTCGACACCCAAAAAAAAAAAAATAATAATAATAATAATAATAATAATATAAAAGAGGAAGAAGGAAGGGAGAATGAAATCCAAAGCCTGCTATTTTCAGTTGTAACTCTTCGAAATTTCAAAACTGACACCTGCTGCTTTCATTAACTCAGTGGGTCTACGGACATGTACTAAGCAAATTCCAAAGAAAACCAGACGAATCAATCTTACGATAGGACAATGTCACAGGTAGTAGTATCTTCCAGGGGAAATACAGTTCCATTATCAAACTCATTTACCTAAGCCACTTCACTAAAGAAGGGTTTTAGATGTCGAATATGCTAATTATTGAGACAATAGAATTTAACACAGCTGATTTCTCAGCTTCAAAAACTTTGTATGAAAACAAAATCTTGAACGTAGAATG
Source organism: Olea europaea var. sylvestris (assembly GCF_002742605.1). Classification (NCBI taxonomy): domain Eukaryota; kingdom Viridiplantae; phylum Streptophyta; class Magnoliopsida; order Lamiales; family Oleaceae; genus Olea; species Olea europaea. Next base: position 28,396,542 of record NC_036238.1, read on the forward strand.
TCAACTCGAATAACCGCAATGACGATAATGAAGATCGACTGGAACAAACATTTTTTTTGCCCGGCTGACGGTTTTCAGGGATAGTAACCAGTGAATGTAAATCCTCTTCCAACAATTTCACCCGCACAAAACCATGCAAAACATTCGAGGCCGAATAAAGCAGCAATGCCAGCATCCTCAACCTTCAGCTCCTGCCTGTGCTTCCACGTGTTCTTGACATAATCAAGTTCCTTCCAAAATGACTCCGTACGGCCAGGAATGCTGCACATTATGAGTCATGAGAACTACTAAAGAGACTGAAGAATTAATGCACACAAACTAGAAGAACATGGAGATGCAACTCATCTAGTTATGATTGTATAAGAAATAATTTAAGCAATAACAATAAAGTTTTCTTCTCAAAAAATATTTCAAATCTCAGCTACATGAATCCTTTATTGCCACTTCTTTATTACTAGAATTGCTACATCTAGTGGAAGATTCAAAAGCACCTAGATCTTCAGCAAATACAATACACCATGTCAGTTTTGGACTATGCTCTTCTAACATGTTTTACTGATATTGCATAACAAGAGCATAGAAATACGTAAAACATGTCCCTGAAAAAATTATGTTTGAAACATTCAGCAAAAACAACAGGTTTTTGGTAAACCAGACTAAACTATAAGTTTCCATATAAACCCCGCAAAATCAGTCCACTGATTATCATACAGTGACAATTTATACCATGTAATATATATAAGTCAGCCTACAAATTTTAAGTCGAACACTGAATCACTCAGTTCCTCACTTGTCACCATACAGTAGCAACTTCAATTCCATATAATGCAGATACAGACCCCACCCACTCAAGGAGGAGAAAGAAACAGCTGTGCATCAGTTGTTAGAAGACAAGAGATAGAGAGCGAGCGAATGCATCATCAAGCAGAGGACATCCAGTGTTCAGGAACAGTCATCACAAACAAAGAAAATGACCACAACTTCCTCAATGTTCTTCAATACAAAAAAGGAAGAAGCCTTTTTGGACTTCAAGCTCATGTCACCCTTGAATGTATTCCATCTGCAAATATACAACATTTTTCTTTTTCCCATTTGACAACACATCACTGGTTGGATTTAGAGAAAGAATAGGAGCGCCCCTATCCCATTTGTCAATAAACACAGACGATAAACCACGGATTGGACTTTGAGAAAGAAAAGGGGCTCTCCTGCTGCAATCAAACGAAAGCATTAAAGAGCCAGAGAGGGCTCCCATTGATCTTTAATTTTTCTGATATCTGACAAGTTCTTTATTCCTATCCCACCACCACAAGAACCAACACGTGTAAGTCTGCTAATTATTAAAATATCATTCAAGCAAGACATGATTTTAATATCAATGCAATAATATTGTAGATGTGAGAGACAAACATGATGATACTATCCCTCCCATGACAAAGTCGATGACTTGTATGCCAAAAGTAATTTATAGAAGTTCCAAAATTCCAAACTATTAACTCCAAAACATTGTACCAATTATTTGCCACCACTCCAGCCAAAATGAACACCTAAATGATCATAACCCATGGCAACATTTTCGATGTCCTGTTAACATATCATTAAAAGCTTGTTTGGCAGAAATTTTTCCAAGGGAATTTATTTATTGATTTATTTTTATTTTTTTATTTTTTGTTGAGAATTTGTCATTAAAAAGTGGGGAAAAGTTGTGGGTCATATAAAACGTGTGATTGAAAATGATTTTGGGGAGAAACGAAATAAAAAGTTTGTGCCAACACAAGCTTTAAGAAAAATGGACAGGAGGAGGGTAGGCAGAATTTGTTCTTGTGGCAATTTAATCGCTTTCATGGATTCTTTGTCAGAAAAGGTACCTGACATATTCCAGTGGACCAGCCAAAGAGCACATTTGACTTTTGCAGCCAATTTCTTCTTAGTGTGCTTCAATGATTTCTAATAAAATCGACCAAGTTGGCAAAAGACTACGGATGTAGACCATCCATATGAAAGAACATACCAGAAGGAGCAAAGAAATTGAATCCAATATTTAGGAACATACTTGGAATATACTTTAACTAAGAGCACACAACAAAATAAAAATTATAATCAGACCAAGGCATAAGTCTCAGTACATCAAGGCNGAATATTTTAACCATGAAAATCAAAAGAAAAAGAACAATACAACGTGGTTATAAGAAAATATGGAGTATTTCCGGAACTTAGGACTCTTCATCTTTAGATGTAGTGAAAATTGGCCATTTTGAAAATTATAGAAATTTATTCTACCCAGAAACTTATTCCAGACCCCCATGCTATCTACAAAAAGCAAGTCAACCTTCCTAGACTGCATCTATAGACATAGCACATGGAGATTTAGAAACTACACATGAACCATAAGAAAATTAGTCCAGTTGCTTCAATATTTGTTAATCAACAGTTGATACTGATAAACATTCATTATTTAAATATGAAAGTATTCTCCTTTTATTTGCAACTCGATTGAAACATAGGACATTTAGATATTATATCACCAGTGTTAAAATAAAACAGCTGTTCTATGATACTGCAACCATAAATAGATAAGAAACTGATAGAATATTCCATACTTATCCAGTGAACAAGGTAGAAGAGTGACATGGAATAACTGAATAAAATACAGGAGTTCAAAGTCCAAGTTAAAAAAAAGAAACACTATCCCAGAATTCGTCTCAATTCTGAATAGTATACAGCATAAGTTCAAATAAATTAACCTGGCAAGACGAGTGTAAAACAGCTGCTTGGCCAATTCATTACATTTCTCCACAGTAGGTGGCTCTTGGATATATTGCTTGTTCTGCTCCAACAACTGTTTATAGTAGGAAGTTCCATGCTTGGCGACAAACTGTGAGGCTTGGCCGGCCTTTGCTTGCAATTGCTGCAACTTTGATGCCATTATATCTGAAGCAAAACATATGCCTCAAACAAAAATGTAATAATAGAAATGGTATCACATTCTAACATGACCATGAAAATGTGCAGTGCATGATTTCATTAAATCACGATGAATAAATTGAGGTCCTTTCGAAGAAAAAGTGAAACCAAACACATGGGAAACAAAGGGGACAAGTGTTGAATTACATAATCTGTTGATAATTTCAAAAAAGTAAAAATTCAATTTTTCTGGTCTTTAATCAATTCGAACTGTCAAGAATTACATAGTTTACAAGTTAAAATATCGTGTTGTTATACCTTGTATCTAATTAGGAGAGTTAGGCAAGATCAACAGCATGTGGTGTGAATTGCTCTGTCAAATCCACCCAAACCTTGCAAGGACGGAGCTC
>NC_036238.1:28404863-28415880 GCF_002742605.1 Olea europaea var. sylvestris
CTGTCATGTAGCAAGGTACAAGCACATGAAATCTGGTGTTCGTTTTTGCTTTTAATTATGACTCCTCGTAAGTTAAGGTTAAATCCCAAGTTTGAGAGTCCCCATCGTCCCACCCCTAAAGCTTTATAAGGGAGGTAAATCTCGGGATGTGCCCCAACAGGTTAGGGAATAAGAGTTGTCTGTACACTGTACTTACAAGGAGTCCAATTTCATATATCAGGAATCGAACTTTCACACTACGGACTTCTCGTAAGTTTAGTTTATTGGAGGTGAGGCAAAGCCCCCTTCAAAATTGTAATTTTTATTTACTATATGTAGATATTAATCAAAATACTATGAGTAATTTTATTTAACCCCTGTTTCGTGTAAATAAAAATCATATTTTTAGTAAATTTGGATAAAATTTGATGAATGGTTGGTTGAAAAATTGTGGATTCCATTTGTTAACTTTAACTTGAACGCTAATAAACTTTTTAGCTGAATAAAAAGGACTTAAAAAATTCTGAAAGAGGAAAGGTGAAGAAGAAATATATAGTCGTAAATTTGTTTTCCTTTCACTGTAGACTATAAGAAAATGCAAAACCTTTGGAATGATGAAACAATAGGTTTACCTTTTAAACAAAGTGGTTTACCATGTGATGTAAGCATGTAGCGGATTTGACAAATTCAACTCTCATCGTTATTCAGTTATGGAAAAATTTTCACATTTAAGATACTTCAATAAAAAATACATTCAAGGAAGCATGTCGAAGACTAATCACTTCAACAATATTAGACGAAATGGTTGAACGTTTGCTATAGAGAACCAAAAAAAGAAAAGGAAAAAAAAAAGTTAAAGAATGACATTTTTTATGGTAAAACACCTACCCAATTCAACCACCATATTTTCTGTGTATCTCGTGGAGATTTGAGATAATATGAACTGAGAAAAATATTGAACCAACAGTTGTCACCAGTAATGGTAAACATTACTAAAGGTCTTGCTTAATCTACGGAATCAATCATTTCTTCTTTTTGCTTAATCTTCTTCTTCTTCTTCGTTTTTTTTTAGTAAGAATTTTTTTTGTTGAGGGCCCCTTTTGTGTCTCAAAGACTTCCTATATATGAGAGGACTTTGAGGAAATCTTCATTCAAATATTCATCAGTTTCTCTTTTCAATCCAAAAACGCTTCTCACAAAGTACAAGTTATGGCAACTGAGATTGAGAAACCCTCTGTTGTTTTATCAAAAGTTGCAGTCTCAGAAGCTCATGGAGAAGACTCACCATATTTTGCAGGGTGGAAAGCGTACGACGAAAACCCTTATAATGAATCGTATAATCCGTTTGGAGTCATACAGATGGGACTAGCGGAAAATCAAGTAAGTTTTTCGATTCTTACAACCTAAGCTTTCAGGTGACGTGGTTCAACAGAAAAGTACCTCGATACATCATTTGGGATGTTAATTGTTTGTTTTTTTGTACAGGTTTCATTTGATTTGCTCGAAGAATACTTGGAAAAGCATTCGGAGGCAACAAACTGGGGAAATAAAAGCTGTTGCTTTAGAGAGAATGCTTTGTATCAAGATTACCATGGCCTACTATCATTCAGAGAGGTATTTTCCCAAGAAATTATCAGTATTTTTAAAGCGCCAATATTTGTAAGAACAATTTCTAAGCTCTAATCTATGAATAAATAATACAGGCAATGGCAAGGTTCATGGAACAAATAAGAGGAGGAAGAGCAAAATTTACTCCTGAAAGACTTGTTATAACTGCTGGTGCTACAGCAGCCAATGAGCTATTAACCTTCATTTTGGCTGATCCCGGCGACGCCTTGCTTATTCCAACTCCTTACTATCCCGGGTAAAAAATGCACGGCATGCTTCATATACAATGATCGGCTGGATTAGACAATAAAATTGAAAATATTATACTTCCTTTTTTTTAATATTGTCGAGTACTGTAGTGTCTACCTTATCGTAATTTGTTATTCATCCTAAACTAACTCGAGGGTTTTGTATGTCACAGGTTTGATAGAGACTTGAGATGGAGAACTGGTGTCAAGATTGTACCAATTAAATGTGACAGTTCAAACAATTTTGAGATTACTCCTGAATCTTTAGAAGCAGCATATAATGAAGCTGTATCCATGAACATCAAAGTTAGAGGAGTACTAATAACAAATCCTTCAAATCCATTAGGTTCAACAATTAAGAAATCCGTCCTCGAGGAGATTCTTGAATTCGTTACACGTAAAAACATCCATCTTATCTCTGATGAAATCTATTCAGGATCAGCATTTTCTTGCACGGAATTTGTCAGCATTTCAGAAGTTCTTGAAGCTCGAGGATACCAAGATGCTGAGAGAGTTCATGTTGTTTATAGCCTTTCGAAAGACTTAGGCCTCCCAGGGTTTCGAATTGGGACAATTTACTCATATAATGACAAAGTTGTGACAACTGCAAGAAGAATGTCCAGCTTCACTTTAATTTCTTCTCAAACACAACAGCTTTTAGCTTCCATGTTGTCGGACAAGGAATTTACACAAAATTACATTAAAATTAATCGAGAAAGGTTGAGAAAACGGTATGAAATGATCATCAATGGTTTGAAGAAGGCCGGAATCAAGTGTTTGAAAGGAAATGCTGGATTATTTTGCTGGATGAATTTAAGCAATTTGCTGGAGACACCAACAAAAGAGCATGAATTGGATCTTTGGAACACAATAGTGCATGAAGTGAAATTGAACATATCTCCAGGTTCGTCTTGCCATTGTTCGGAGCCTGGTTGGTTTCGAGTTTGCTTCGCAAACATGAGTGAACAAACACTAGAAGTGGCACTTAGAAGAATACATGATTTCATGGAAAAAAGAAGACTAATAGTATGAATTGTTTCTCCTCACGTTATTATTATTATTTTTTTAATTCAATTTTTGAGTTCTTCAAGTAACAGCCAATCCAAAAATTGGCTAGTCTCTGTATAGGAAATATTTTGTGCATGCCGCTGGATCGTGCTCGATACAATAACATACAAGATTTTAGCTTTGTTTTCTGCAATTATGTCTTGGCTACCAAACATGAGAGTTCTACAATTAGGATTAAAGTATAGGAAAATTTGCAAAATACCCTCTAGTTGTTAAGATTTTGGGTTTCATCTTAAAATATTAACCTTATTAAGAAGAGTAGTTCACGTCATTATATGTTGATCTATATTTTCCTTTTTATTCAATATAAAATTTATCCCTTAACACCAATATAGAGGGGGTAACTACACTTTGCATCCTGCCTTTTATAAATTTACATTTGACTTAATGGTCACAAAAGAGTACCATTTGGTGAAAAATTTACAAATATACTATTTAAATATATAGTTAAACAGATGAAACATCAAATCACACCATGTATTTTACCTTATAACGTTTTGCATACTATATTTTAGTTATTAATTTTTTAATGAATATTTTTTTGGGCAAAGGATGAATTTTATTTTATTTATTTATTATTATTATTATTATTATTATTATTATTATTATTATTATTATTATTTAGATTTAATAAATTTATTATAATCTATTTCTAAACTCTAACATCAAATCAATAAAAAATAATTTCAGTAAGTTAATGAAATATATAAAATTTAGAAAATACTTCATTTGACTCTTTAAAAACAAATAAAATTCTTGATTGTTATCTTCTGATTAATAATTTTTTTGTTCAATGATTAAAATTTAAAAACAATCAACTAAAATATTTTTTATGTTAGTTGTTATTTTGTAGCTAACAATCATTTTCTTATTTATATGTTAGTTGTTATTTTGTGGGTAACAATCATTTTCTCATTCATTTTAGAGTCATTCTACTTTAACAGGGCCATGGTAATGCCGGGGGGCAGCTATGGCACTGGTCAGGGGTTTAACCCTTCATTTTAAGTTGGGATAGTTTTGCAACTTAAAAAATTGTCAAAATTTATGAGTAATTTTATTGGAATCTATTGCAGATGATACTTTTTTCCTGCAAAAAACTTCATAGAAAAATATATAATTTTGTGTGAAAATTGAAAATGTCAAAATTTATGTAGATAGTGTAATGAGAAGACTTGATTGAATGTTTATTTATGGATGAAAATATGAATGAGTAAAAAAATTAATATTTTAAATGAAAATGAAATAGTAATTGAACTAATGGAGAAAAAAACAGTTAAAATTTGATATGTAAAGTGTTTAATAATGCAATTAAAATCGTGTTTATTTGTTATTTTTTTTTTCTTTTTTTTTGATAACCCAGGTGTCCCAACTTAGCCGGACTAAATCCTGGACCTCTAGCCCCCGGCCCCTCAGTGACTAGTGGAGAAATTTTAAATGACAAATTTTTTTATTGATTACACTTATGGTGGTCTATGTAATTATTTTAAATGACAAATTTTTTTAGCAATTTTTTTTTTTCATGGCGATATAAAGTGTAAATTTGAAAAATATGGTATGTGAAGCGTAAATATGATCTATAATGTATTTTATAAATTTATCTAATATTCCTTGGAAATATCATTTTAATTAGTTGGTTGTGGAAAGAATGCTAAAGTTTTCTCTTACGGACTTTGATTATTCTTTCATGCATTTGACTTATTTTTTATATAATTAGTTGAAGCAAGAAATATTTTTTCTATTGATCAGACAGCATGATTATCCATAATCGTCAAACTCAACCACATAAAAGCTGCTTTTAAATTGTAATTAAATGAAAGAACTTTCATTTTCTATTATATATATATATATATAACTAATTGTGTTTAATCAATAAAACAGATAATAAAAAACTTATCACAATAGAAACAACATGCAAACATTATTATGGAGATGTGCCCTAAGTGGTAAAAGGGGATGGTGGAGAAATCCAGCTTTGCTTGAGGCTGCTGCGTCAAGGGTTCGAATCCTGAAATATGAATTTGGTTCTTGGGTAAGTGCAAGTGTACAAGCAGCCTTCCACCCTGTACCCTTGGAGGCATAATCTGTGATTTACCTCCCTCACGATACTCCAAAGCAGGGGTGGTGGGGGACCCTTAAGGTTAGGGTTTAACCCTTTTTTTATTTTTATTTTATTTTATTTTATTTTATTATATATAGAGTCAATGCCGCGTTTTTGTTCTACCAAACACTGCATGCTTTGCTCCACCAAACACCATTACATGGGCTTTGCATATCCATGTTGAATATCAATAGATGTGGCCAGTGGGGACGTTTATCCCAGTAGTTTTTCCTTTTTCTTTTCTAACGTGAGTGGGATAAATTGATATCCTAAAATTTAGAGTCCACGCCGGAGTGAACTTTAAATGAAAGGTAAAAACAATCAACAATAATCTCGGGGATAGTATCAGAACACGACGAGAAAGATTTCTAAACTATGCATTGTGTTAAAAGATCATAGGGTCATAAACTCATAGTGTTGAGCCCTCTCATCGTGATTAGTTATCAGAAAAGACATTAGCACCGACCTAAAAAGTAAGAATCAAATATCTAACAATAATGCTGCTCTGCCAGGCTCCTCTTACTAGGCCTTTTACAGGCTACTCACATGATATGAGACCCACCTCATTAATAAATTACCCCATAAAATACCGACCCCTCACCCCGCCCCCCCCACTTGTGAGTGAGCCTATAAAAATTCAGGCAAGAAGAACCTAGCAAAGTAGCATGGTCCAATATCTAATCTACCTTTCTGACATTCTTGTGAATTATCCTCTTTACCATGTTGTGGAAACATTCATCAAGTGGCTTCTGAATAAGTTTGTAACTGTTTCAAATCAATTTGTCAACCTGGCTTTCTTCCAGAAAGAGTTACAATGTGCTATACTTTTGTTGTGTCAAGCTTAAGCATACTATAACACTTGGATTATGTGCTTTTCTTTCTTCATTCTGAATGTTTTTTCACTCTTTCACGCTTCTTCCTTTTAACAATGTAAAAGGTCTCTTCAGGCACCAAAATAAATGGGTTTTTATTTGATGAAACTCATTATTAGGGATTCCTATATTGTTATTGATGCAAGTATGATTTCACTTGTTGATTACAGTGATAAGAAATGTATCATCCCGTTTTTTTTATTAGATTAAATAAGTTTCTCTAACGGATATCTGATTTTAAGTGCAGGTAAATGGGAGATTTATTTGTGATCAATCTCTCATATATAATGTGAGTGTTTTTTCTGTTGACCATAGCTAATATATATTGCTCAGGATTTGTCTCAACTGAAACAGAAACATAGTTATAACGCTGCCTGTCAGTTTTTGTTTCAAGGCATCCAACTTGAAGTTGGTTCATTCTGAATTGTATTCTGGAATCTTGTAAAGAGAAACAATATCAATACAGCATCTTGTTTGCACTTCCTGTCACGAACAACCCATCTTCATGCTTCACTAATGATTTTTCCAAGTCTCAGTTATGATAACACGTTAGATTATCAATTTCTAAAGCTGAGTAACCATCATTGGAGAACTCACAAGCTTCAAGTTTAGAAGGTCTTGTGGGCAATCTCTAGTACCTCATTTTATTTCATTCAAATATATCCACAAAGTATTATGCCTTCCGGTCTCACTTATTGTTTGCATTCTTGAATCATCGTCTCGCAATTCAACATAACTATTGAAATATTGCATTTTAGTCCCCATAATTTTGATTTCACCATTCTTCTCTATTTTTAACTTGTTTTCTTCTATTCTTCATCAAATCATGAGTTTTACTTATTAGACACGAATTAACACGAATTAGGTTATATTTCAATAAATGAACTACAAAATGTCATTATTTAAAATCTCGAAATAAGTGTATAAAATACACTTATCACTTATTACTTCATTCGTTTCTAATTTCTTCATTTGCAGGCTGTCCTTTTTGCCTGTGGTGCTGTCTGTTGTAGTGTGACCCAAATTTTACTTGGTATTAGAGTTCTAATTTAAAATGGTTTTGAAGAAATCAACTTATGAACCGAAACAAATTATTGCGGCATTTTTGCTCGCTCTTCGCTAGCTGGACGCTCGAGCGAAACCGTCAAATTTGGAGCAGAGATTTTTTGTCCACTTTTCGGCCCCATGTCGCTTGACGCCGCTCGAGTTACGATGTACTCTGACTTTTCACGTTTTAACAAGTTTTGGACTTCTATTCATCTATAACTTGGTTTCTATGATTATATATATAGAACGACGTGTGTTTAAGAACATACAATATCTTGAGAGCTTTAGATATTAGTTGAGAGTATTGAGATCTTGTAAATAAAATTGCTATTGATTATAGTGAATTCTTTTCCTTTGCCCGTGGTTTTTTTCGTGTCATGGGTTTCCACGTAAAATCTTTGTATTCTTGTTTTGCTTTACATTATTTCATTATTGTCATAATCTTTCGGTCAATCACAACACTGTCATATCCAGTACTGCCTTGTCTTGTTGTCAATGTGTAAAAGATCAGTATCTAATGTCTTCCCCTCTCCTTTATTTCCAAGCATCTCCAAGTCTTCTTTCAAATTATTGGATATTAATTTGGCATGAAATTTCGACATGTCCTCATCAAATATCCTTATCCCTCTATTCTCTATATTTAGCATCCATCCTGGATAGTTTCGAAGGTCACTTTAGTAAACTATATCAGTCATACAAGTGATAAATGTTATCAAAACTACTTACTTAAAAATGCTTTTGGTGATGATCCCTTCGGGCCGCTGTTAGTAACTTCATTACCGGTCTCGTTTTTTATCCATTTAAGAAGTTCAGAGGGTAGACTAGAACTAGCAAATGCATTTGAATAGGTGGTGGCTTTGTTATGGTCTGCACATTCCCTGAAATAAAACATATAACTTAAACACCCTTCAATCTAAGTTTTGATAGAAATGTTTAAACAATATTATTTCGTCGTCCATGCCTACCTGAAATACTCTATGGCTTCATGGGTAACCATCAATTTTCCTAAGGTGATATTTTTTGTATGCTTTGCTGATAATTGTGCCAAACTCCCAGGAGCAAGAAAAGAATAGTCTACTAAAATCAGAGCATCATAAAGAATTTTCCTTAAAAGTACCTCATCCGCAGAATTCTGCAGAGAAAGTTACAAAAAAGGTCAATGATCAATAAGTTTAAGATTTTTGTGTCCAAGACAAGAAAGAGAAAACAATGAGAAAATTTTCTACCAAATTATCAGCATATGAGTCAGGAATGTTATTCAACAAAACTCAAGCATTAAAAAAATGTTAATCGTTCTATTACCATTGATCAAACAAAAGATACATTGCAAACCATTAAGGATGTTACAGGCAACATTGGCTCCAGTAGAAGGGTCACTACAAACACAATTGGTGGAGAAAAAAAAATCAAATTATAATAGTCAAAAAGAAATTTAAAAGTTTGTTTTATCACACAAATATAACTCAATTCAAGTTTATACTATTTATTATCTAAATTTCAGAAGAAAGTATGGGGCAAGTGCTGACCATAGAAGTACGAGCTTCTAAACGAAGTGATAGAACCAACAACCCAAGTCCTGATTTCATTTTGCAGATCATTTCCAACTCCCTCCTAATGCAGGACGAATTAAAGAATAGAAAGAAGAAGCAAGAAAAGAGGGAGAAACCAGATAGAACGGGGGGAGAAACCGGGGAAGAGGGAGAAATCAGGGAGGAGGGGAGGAGGAAGAAGCCATAGGCAACAAACGATCAAAATATTCTTCAATTTATCAAAACTAATAAAATTACATCGCAATTAGGTTTAAATAGTAAAGACTAAAATTCTAAGTAGAATGAACTTGGGCCAACACAAACTCAATTACATAAATAAAATCTAAAACATAAATAAAGTCCAACTAAAAATAAATAAAAAGTAGATGTCCTCATCAACTCTTCCGGGATGGGAGAGAAACTCGACCCTGTCGAGTTGATAGATAGTATAGGCTGCAGTCAATCTGATACTTCAAATGCGTCAAGTCAAGCCACGGGGGACGATCTTTCTGACGAACCAAGTAACGAAATTTCATGATTGATAGTGCTGAAAACTATAGCTTATTCCCAAGAATATGATCTGACCAAGGGGGCGATCTTTCCTTCTAATCAAGTACTGATACTGGACTTCAAATAACCAATGGTTATTAGTAGCTTTTTTGAAACTTTTTAGGAGGAATAATGATGGGGAACACGAAATATGTGAATAATAATAAGTAGTAGTTATAATATGTGGTTGAAATACTGAATAATAGAAGTAACTTTTAAGTTACTAATATCGTTAGCAGAAAACTGGCTTATTTTACTCCCAATGTGTACATACAATTCAAGTATAATAGAGAATAGAAAGTTTATGTAGGCAATTAGACCAGCAATTCATTTGACAATTTAGTTTTCCAGAAACCAGACACACATGTAACTCTATGTAGTACATTTGATTTGAATAAGATTAAGTAGTGATTAACCAATGATTAGAGCACATGATAATTAGTTGATAACAATCCTTAAACTTCTAAGGAAGTTAAATTCTGTTGTTGTTGATTAGTCAATGTGTGGGGCCAAGATATCTTCTTGTAGCTAAGTTTGTCTTCTCTTTGTGAGCAGATCAGAATCTTAATGATCTTATGCATGAATCTATGTCAGATCTCAAATTTAATAAACTACTCTTAGATCAACTCAAATCTTAGAAGGCTATATTTAATTGTCAGAAATCTTGATCTTGTTTTCAAAAGATTTAGAAGTTGCAGACATAACTTCTCGAAAGAAATCCAATTATTGTAGACAGTGCCCACTTATCACGAACTGTCATGTAGCAAGGTACAAGCACATGAAATCTGGTGTTCGTTTTTGCTTTTAATTATGACTCCTCGTAAGTTAAGGTTAAACCCCAAGTTTGAGAGTCCCCATCGTCCCACCCCTAAAGCTTTATAAGGGAGGTAAATCTTGGGATGTGCCCCAACAGGTTAGGGAACAAGAGTTGTCTGTACACTACACCTACAAGGAGTCCAATTTCATATATCAGGAATCGAACTTTCACACTACGGACTCCTCGTAAGTTTAGTTTATTGGAGGTGAGGCAAAGCCCCCTTCAAAATTGTAATTTTTATTTACTATATGTAGATATTAATCAAAATACTATGAGTAATTTTATTTAACCCCTGTTTCGTGTAAATAAAAATCATATTTTTAGTAAATTTGGATAAAATTTGATGAATGGTTGGTTGAAAAATTGTGGATTCCATTTGTTAACTTTAACTTGAACGCTAATAAACTTTTTAGCTGAATAAAAAGGACTTAAAAAATTCTGAAAGAGGAAAGGTGAAGAAGAAATATATAGTCGTAAATTTGTTTTCCTTTCACTGTAGACTATAAGAAAATGCAAAACCTTTGGAATGATGAAACAATAGGTTTACCTTTTAAACAAAGTGGTTTACCATGTGATGTAAGCATGTAGCGGATTTGACAAATTCAACTCTCATCGTTATTCAGTTATGGAAAAATTTTCACATTTAAGATACTTCAATAAAAAATACATTCAAGGAAGCATGTCGAAGACTAATCACTTCAACAATATTAGACGAAATGGTTGAACGTTTGCTATAGAGAACCAAAAAAAGAAAAGGAAAAAAAAAAGTTAAAGAATGACATTTTTTATGGTAAAACACCTACCCAATTCAACCACCATATTTTCTGTGTATCTCGTGGAGATTTGAGATAATATGAGCTGAGAAAAATATTGAACCAACAGTTGTCACCAGTAATGGTAAACATTACTAAAGGTCTTGCTTAATCTACGGAATCAATCATTTCTTCTTTTTGCTTAATCTTCTTCTTCTTCTTCGTTTTTTTTTAGTAAGAATTTTTTTTGTTGAGGGCCCCTTTTGTGTCTCAAAGACTTCCTATATATGAGAGGACTTTGAGGAAATCTTCATTCAAATATTCATCAGTTTCTCTTTTCAATCCAAAAACGCTTCTCACAAAGTACAAGTTATGGCAACTGAGATTGAGAAACCCTCTGTTGTTTTATCAAAAGTTGCAGTCTCAGAAGCTCATGGAGAAGACTCACCA
>NC_036238.1:28418722-28420892 GCF_002742605.1 Olea europaea var. sylvestris
ATTGAATAATTTTTCTTTTAAATGTATTGATTTATGCCTCATAATATATGTTATGAGCGGCTTCTTAAATTCCATTTACCAAGGAATTTAGTATCACCAGGTCTTGGTGTTATTAGTCTTAAGGAATATAGAAAGAGGATATGGTTAAAACTATGGTTTTATGTTATAAGGCAGGACAGGTCATGTGATTTCAACAATACTTTATGGTGTTCCAAAATATGTTATGTTTTCCATTGTTGCTTATCTTTTGGTGGTCAAAACCTTAACAATATTCCGTGTTGATGTTGGATTTCTTTTCTATACTTTCTTTTTTTCTCTGATGTGCATGCAATTGCTTTTAGCCTTTTACGCTCTCTGGTATGTACACTATTTAGGGAGGCATTTGAATCAACACGTTGAAGATAAATTGTATGCCAAATGGATTTGTGCTTGAAAATTTGGTTTTTAGTGTAAATGAAATGTTGAAGTGAAATTTTGAACATCTAATTTGATAGTCTTCATTTCTTTCTTTCCCTTCTCTCTTCTCAGTGTTTGAGGTGCAATTTATATGCACCTTCATCCTAAATTTGGTACAATCAATGCATTATTCCTTGGCACAGTTCACTGACATTTCCCATGCCAGTCCCAATAGTTAACAAAGACGCCGACAACAAACTCAGGATTGTCATGGCCCTTCCTCTGCTGGACCGAGCTTTAATGGCCTAATCCTTTATACAGCTTTATGTATGGCCACATATATTTTTTTAAGCGTTCCTATGTATGATCATATTAGAATTGAAGAAGTTTGTTAGATTTTGGGTTGGCTATTCTGTGAACAAAAGGGTAAAATTGTAAATGTTCAAAAGTTTGAGGTCAATTTGTCAATGTTTAAAGGTTAGGGGTAATTTGTACATGTGTAAAAGATGAGGGATTAAGTTGCAATTTGTCAAAGTATGCTAGGGTTCGAGCTATGAAATAGGGCAAGATGTGTCGTTGAAGTTTCACTAACTGCTCGCCAAGTGGTCGCTCGAGCGACAAAAACAGAAAGGTCGTCGCTTGCTTATCGCCCCCACTTCGCTCGCTTTTCGCTCAAACGACGGTGTTACCCATAAAACCCTATTTTCGACATTTTAACCCAACCCAAATGTCCAAATACACTTCATAGAAATAAAATTGCGCCGATTTTCAGATGTTCTCTCAAGGATTGAAATTGAAGAAAACTCTCCACGTTTTGATTCTCTCATTCAATCCCATATTTGATTCGCGCAATCACCCAAAAACATCAAATCAACATTCATCAAACACCACAACACAACCCTCTAGAGTCTTTGTTGATTCTTGGCGATCGAGGAAGGAGATCGAAATCCCGATCATTAGAGAACATGCGGTTTTCTTAAATCTACAGGAGATAGATGAAATCAAGAGCCGAAGTGTAGAACCCAATCCAGGAGGACTAGGAGCTGGGAGTTGGTGCAGGATCACGCATTCCAGGAAGGCTTTGAGGAAATTACAGTTAGGAGGTTAGAAAAATCAATGTAGGTTGAGTCTGGCAGATTGTAAGTTGTATTTTCGTTTGTAGTGAATTTCTACTGGCTTAGGCCCGGAGTTTTACCCACATTTGGGTTTCTCCGTCATCAAACAATTGCGTTATTTACTTTTCTGTAATTAATTTATTATCGATATTCAAATATAGGATAGTAAAGCATGTGAACTGATCTGGACAAATTAATATTTGTGACGTGTTGCAATTATTAATTGATTGAAAAAGAAAATTCCGCATAAACACATATTCACCCCCTCTAGGTGTTGATTGGGTCGAACTATGATGTTTCAAGTGGTATCAGAGCCAAATCTCGAGTCCCGATCCATAGTTATCTAGATGAGTTAATCACTGTCCGTGCCTCCGTATTTTGACGGAAGCAACTATGCCTATTGGAAGGTTAGGATGTGTGCTTTTCTTAAGTCTCTAGATGAACGTCTCCAGCACTCAACTGCAGTCATTTGTGAGTGGAACTAAGAAACTAGACGATCTGTTAGGAATGAACAAACCAATTGGAAATAGGCAAGGTCTAGGATTTGTGAAGAGTGATGGCAATGTGTCTAGTTTTTCCAAGACCACATTTGTCCCCACTTTCAACAGATCTAATGTTTCAACCAATCCAGAATCCAAAGACAAGAATTTCACTGGACT
>NC_036238.1:28432169-28434588 GCF_002742605.1 Olea europaea var. sylvestris
TAGAGTAATTTTTTTTTTTTTTTTTTTTTTAGTTTTGATTTTTAAGAATATATTTTTAACTCATTTGTAATTTTTTGAAAATTTCGTACTTTGATTACAATTAGTTCATTGTTTTTCTTTTCTTTTTGTTTTATTCAAATAGAAGCGTAAAATCGTCAAAATTGATGAAAATGACCTTTTACGTAATCAAATGTAAAAAGTATAGGGTGAAAATGCCAACAAATGAAAGGTAAGAATATTTTGCACAATAATATTAAAAGGTATGGATGTTTTGTGCTAATTATCCAAATTCAAAAATTATTTTTGAATTCGCTTGTTTAATTTTAAAAAAGTATTTCTTTTAATTAAAAGAAGTTGTTTCAATGTAAATTTTTTTAAAAGCACTTTTGGATTAAAAAAAAAAAGAAAAAGAAAAACTCTTCTAAATTTTTTAAAAAAAAATTTAAAGTAACTTTATCAAAATTTTTTGATCCTACCTCTCATGGTCATGATCCATCTTGAATGGAATGATGACAAGAACATGATTATTAAAAAATTGCGTTTTTAATTTAAATTGTGTCTAAAAAAATTATATTAAAAATAATTAATAAAATGGAAGGTAAATGAAATGTTTTTATCCCCTTCGAAACTCACCTCCCGATAATCCCCTGACGGGGAAGGTGTTACAATGTCAAACATGTTACTTGCTCTATTTCGCCTCGTCATTGAGCTTTTGAACTCCATTATATTTAAAATATATTTTTCTCTTGTTTTTAACCACAAATTCTTTAATAAAATAATATTCCACGTGAATTCAAAAATTTTCCTTCTCTTTTGGCCTTTGTTGAAGTTATTTGGTAGAAATAAATTTTGAAATAGTGAATTTTTGAAAAATTTGTAGTTTAAAAGTATTAAAAAGTTTTAAATTTGCATGTAATATGATTTTGTTATTATGATGTTAAAATGAGTTTGGAGAAATGTATTATTGAAAAAATAATGCTCAAACAAAGACTTAACCACATATTTTTCAAAAAATTACTGTTCTAAAATACATTTTTCTTCGAAATTACATTTTAATGGAACCCAAACAGGGGGCTTACTGATTAATGCATAGATTGCGATGTTTTTTATAAATAAAAGTCAGATCAATTCAATCGAAAAAATCATGAACCAGCATCTAATCCCATCCAATCATCATACATTAATCGAAAAATATAAAATTGGTGATTAAACCCAGAGGCGGACCAAGACTTTTTGTATTGCGGGATTAAAAATTAAAATCCAATTTTTTATAAACAATATAATATTAATAAAAATAAGTTAATGCACTACTATAATTGTAGTCTACGCATCTTAATACTTTGAAAATTTTATATAATTACATCATTATCAATATTGTCAAATAAATTATGTTACTTTTACAGCTTTGTCTACCACCTCATTGACAAATGCTAAGCCGGCAAAAAATAAATCAAGTTAAATGTAGGAAAGAAATAAATTGAAATAAAATTCAAATTTAATTTAGGAAGTAAATGAAATTCAAATTTAATTCAAAAGTAATTCAAATTACACTTACTCTATAACGATCCTATATTTTTTTTATGTCATACTCTATGTTAAACTTGCTAATAAAATAATATAAATTACATCAAGAAATTTGTTGTGCAAAAATAATAGATGCTAATGAAATAATTAAAATTTCCTAAAATGAAAGACGAGTTAAACGTCTCTTTTAGAGAAGTATGTGTAACGCAAGTTTAACTATATTTGATATATGTTGGACCATTCGATATGACTACGATGTAATTATTGAAACAAGCTTCTAGGTGACATAGGCGACTTATGGATTCAGCTAGTGTAAAATCATCAACGAATTTTTAAAGTTAGCATATTATCGAAATTCTCAAAATACTACTTTGAAATCACCTACTTTGACGCTCTGTAACTTTTGTTACGATTGGCTGTTTCACGTGCCATTTGCACTTTGAACTGATACTAATAATAAAATATTTCGACTTTATTTAACATTCTATAATGAACGCATCAAACTAAGCCATAAAGGAAATAATTACTGCCTTTTGGAAAAAGAAAAAAAAAACAGTGGGGTCATTTGATGCCCAAATGACTCCATGTCGGTCTGCCCATGATTAAACCATTAATCTGACAAGTTAATCGTAAACTGTAAAATCAAACATGACTTTTTCAGTTAATATGATTTTTTTTTCCACAAATATATTTTAACTATTTTGATGAGCTCAACTATTGCATTAGCAGGCCCAAATATCATTGTTATTCAAGTGATTTTCCTTTCTTTTTTAAAAGAGACTCTTTTTCTAAAGTTTCAGTGATCACCCAACATTGAATACTAGTCAAATGTCAATTCTAAGTATTTACTAGTTTACTTCATTATTTTCATTAATGATTCATAACCCCCAACAAA
>NC_036238.1:28434688-28442878 GCF_002742605.1 Olea europaea var. sylvestris
CAATTGGCAACCATGCGGGTATAGGCATAATATGGGGTCCATTATTATTTGGTTATATTGAGTAATTAAATATAATTGGTGATGTTTCTTCCAATTGATCATTTTATCTTGGTAATTTTATGAAATTGAAATGTACTTTTAATTTCTCAACCAACTAATGTATAGCAGGTATGAGAAATTGTAACTTAGAACTAGAAAAATTCTTGGCGAAATTATACATCAACAAATATATACTACCATAGCCATTAAAAGATCTAATTTTTATGGTTAAAACCGATATAATTGTTAGTGAGAGTTTCAGATCTACCTTGAATGAAAGATATATTAGGACTTAATTTCCCCCATCCCCACAACAAAAACTGATTTGTTCATATTTGAAAATGTTGTTGAATTGTCACTCATCACGAATCGAAAAATAAATCTGGTTGTAGCCATTTGCTTCTGAGTTGTAGCTTTCTTTTGCCAATAAATAAAATTTTAGCTTAGTTGTGCGCTAGTTAAACACGTTTGGTGGAGGTACCCTACTACTAATAACTGTGGATGAAAGACTGGTACCAACTTTTATTGGGTACACAAAATATCCACACTGTTGTCTTATTTATTACTGGGGTCTAATAACTTCATTAACATTTTGGTGCCCAAGGAGTGAAAATATCTGTGGTGTTGTAAAAATAATTACCCCAACAATTTTTCTTTTTATAAAAGTCAATGCATTACATGAATAATCCCGTAGNAATATCTGTGGTGTTGTAAAAATAATTACCCCAACAATTTTTCTTTTTATAAAAGTCAATGCATTACATGAATAATCCCGTAGGGACTTGGAAAACTATTGTTACGTCTCACCACCAAGATTTCAGTTGAAGACCATGTCACGATCCATGCGAAGCGTGGACATGAGAGTTAAATCTGACTAAGTCAACAATCAATTATTAATTAGGTGAAGTCAAAGAAGAAGCTGGTGCTTTTTGCCCTAAAGCTCTTCACACTCTTGGCTGAAAGCTCCTATTGGCCTATGCTCTTTATTCCGAAGCTCCTTTTGGATTAGTCAAAGCCCTTACTCCATCCGAAGCTCCCTTTGATTGAAGTCTTTGCTGTTTCT
The DNA here is from genome assembly GCF_002742605.1 of Olea europaea var. sylvestris. Classification (NCBI taxonomy): domain Eukaryota; kingdom Viridiplantae; phylum Streptophyta; class Magnoliopsida; order Lamiales; family Oleaceae; genus Olea; species Olea europaea. Next base: position 28,435,791 of record NC_036238.1, read on the forward strand.
TAACTAATATGTAGGCAATTTTTAGAAATGATTGATATGACGTTTGTAATAATGAATGTCAGGATTATTAATCTAAAATGTAGGGTGGTTGACTGCTTGTCAGTGTATTAAATGTATAGCAGATTGAGTAATGTGAGACTTCGGCTTAGGAGATGAGGCCACGTGGTGTCTATCCAATGGCAACCACCTCAGTCGGAACTTTATAAATAAGCAACTCTTGTAACATTTGTTCTTAATACAACCATATATACTTAAAACCACACTCAACTTCCTCTCTCATTTATTTCATATTTATTTGCTTCAATTTGTTTCCATTTTTGTTGAGTTATTTGTGAGTGATTGTTTATATGCAACCATCTTTGATCATATTGTCGGTGTTTGAACATTTTTGTCTCGCATTATAAAGCATCTTCATGTTTATAAAAGTCGCCAATTTCTGTCCGAATTTCCAATCAAAACGTGTTGAAATTTGCTCGTATGAATGTGAGTAGACACAATATCTATCGTCCTCGTAATCATTACAAAAATGGGGATCAACGATATCCATGCATTTAAGAACGTCCACACTGGATAGATTTATCGTGTCCCTCACTTGTACTCAACACTAAATAAAGTGAATTAATTATTGTTAGTTAATGTGAATCTTGGCTCCAATTGTCAGTACGTGAGCAGATGCATAGGTTTTGACATAAAACATATGTTACAGAATGACTTGACCCGTCGATGTAGATGAGTTGATGTGATGGAGCCCAAATCAATTACGCAACCATGATCTCGAACTAGTCACTCTCCATTATAATTGGACAAAACTCTCGAATCGAATTGAACCGTTCTTTTTAAATTATATACTCAAATAGATATCTGAATCGAGAACTGACGGGTTAGGTTTGATTCTCGATTCTAGATCAAGAACCGAAGAACCGAATCTCCCTAAATTTTTTGATTAATTTATTTTAAATAAGTCAAATTATTTTATTTTTTCTAAATAAATTTGCTAACTAACTAATTTAGCTCAAACCCAAAATATAATTTTCTGTACAAAGTCAATTTAATCAAATTGACGTAAGTTTTATCCAAATCTGTTACTCCACGTAGTGCAATTTCTATCGTTCTGGAGAAATAAAAATGAAGCTCGACAATGTCTTTCTTAATTATTGAGTATCTTTCTATTTCTGTGATTTTAATAATCAAATCTATGAAAAACTCAACAAAGAGTGATGTAAAAAACACATAAGATTAGACTACGTTATTTTGTAAGAGTTAAGATTGAACATATCATTAGTTGAATTAATGTAGTTTTGTAAATATTAAAAATTTAATGGGATTGAACCCAAATGGTTCGATAATTAAATTTGGACCTGATGATTCCACTTACTAAATACCTGAAATTTTCGGATTCGATTCGAACCATATCCAGCCCTACCCTCCATCAAATCCGAACAGCCATATATTCTTCAACCAACAAAGGCAGCTGACCAGTTTATTGTAAAGCGTTCGTGTCTTCAAGTTTTACTTGTATAGGATACTCTAGATAAGATTGGGATTAAAACGATTCAATTATAGCGATTTTTTTTTTCAAGTTAAATCATTTTAAATGGTTTTGAATTTTTCTAAATCAAATTAAATCATTTCATTTTCCAAAGCGAATCAAACCCAACCATGTTTTATGGTTCAACTTGGTATTTTGATTTCAAACCATAATTTACCTAGCGACATAAAAATAATACTTTTCAGTCACATTAAAAAATAAATATTACACCGTAAAAGAAACATAAATATCACAAGCATTAAAACTTATAACTTTCATTAATGAAATAGAATATTAAGAAAACATGCATTCTTTACCATCCTTCACATGCTGATATGAGGAAAAATGAAGGCCGCTCGCATGTATATGTTTATATACTTAAATTGAAAAGCAGCTTATAAAGCGTACTCACATCGTATAAAATTTGTAACAATTAAATTTCCAATAACACTAGTCTTTTTTTATTATTATGCTAACCGTTTGGTTAGGTTTCAAATAAATTTTAAAATATTGAATTCTAAGTTGATCCATTCTTAAATAATTTGATTAAGTGAAAATCGAAAAGTTGACGGATTCATATAAATTCAAACCAAAATCTTGAAAATAATTACTTCGATTCAATTTTCTGATTCTTTTGTTCACCCTTAAACAAGATTGGTTGACCTTGATTATGTCTTAAAAGAAATAACTTGAATATGATCTCACGTGAACTACATTGCTAAATTAGTGCAAGCTCTAAGTCGTTTGTTGTGCCTTCATTTTGGAGTGTGACAAGGTCTTAAATCCACGAGGGAGAGGAGAATAGAGGAAATATTAACATTCATTTGATAAATTTATAAATGATTTATAAATAAGAATATTAAAATGAATAGTATTGTACATTACAAAATACATAGATAATAATAAATATTTAACATAGGATTTGAGATTGAAATTAACAATTGTAGTTTTGCTTGGTGTAAGAGCTGTTCACCCTTACAGTCCTCTCACAATGAAGGGATCCACAATTATTTTATTCATATGAATTCACGTGAATAAAATAATTTTGGATCCCTCAACATGTGAGGGATATGGTGAAGATATACCATGATATACAAGTGATTTTTTTCCGATTGTTATTGGTTAATGTGAAATTTGGTTTCAACTGTCGGTACATGAAAGTACAATAATAAACAACAAAGAAAAAGGAAAGGAAAGAAGATAAAATGAAGCATAAAAAATTAAAAAGTATATCTTAGCCACAAGTCCACGAGACAACGTATCTCACAACTAGGCCCTACATTGATTTTACATTGACCATTACAGTTGTACACATTAATCTAGACCTTGTTACAACTTTGGTTATCCATCAGACATTAAAGTGTTAACCTCCGTTTGGCCCCATTAATTTAACTTTTATATTTCCTCTCTCATCTTTAACCATCCATTCAAAAAAAATATATTATTTTACCCATTAAAATTTAAAATAATGGAGAAAAACGAGGACTTAATTTATAAAACATTTTGCTGAGTGAAAATTATAGAAATTCCTAGTATTAAAATCCTCTATTCTAAAATCAGATGAGAAGTTTCATATTTCAAAAATTAGATATATCATGTTTAAATATTAAATATTAATTATACAAATTTCATTTCAAAACCCTAATCAATTTATTTTCCTCCCTCTCCCTCTCTCTCTTCACAGCCTTTTTATCAGCGTCGCATCCACCCTCATATTTCGACACCTAAACCACCACTCATTCAACGATGATAGGCACAAAACTTCTCCTCCTCTCCATTCTTCTCTCTTCCTTTGTCTCTATTCTTCTCTTCCTCTCTCCGGTTTCGAATCCACCTCATCGACAGTGGTAAAGCGTAGTGGAGCAGCAGTACACACTGTAGACGATGCAATGAGGCTCGACGAGTTTTTCGCTGATTTTACCCGATCCACTTCGTTGCCTTGATCTTTTTTTTTTTTCAATCTATTGTGCGGAGATCGCAATGGTGGTGGCGAGCATGGGATGACATGTGAAATGCGATCTGGTGGTGGTTGTTGCAGATTGGACCCAAAGAAGAGAATGTGTGTTTGTAGTTGTTGGTGGCGACAGCAGTGGTGATGGTGCTTGTGTAGTAGCGGTGTTGTAGTGGTGACTGGCAGTGGCAGATCTAGAGGTAGAGGTCGGTGTGCAATATCGAGCGTTTGCAGCACTCATGTGCAGTGGTTTTGTGGTTTGTGTTTTTTCGTTGGTAGAGACTAATGAAGTGGCAAGAGATTTTGCATGGCCGTAACTGTGATGATCGTGGCAGTGGGTGTGATGGTGAAGGCGAGATATTGGTGGTCGTGATCTATCGAGGTAGATGTGTCGATTTGTTTGAGACATTGGTGTTGCTGTCTAGCGACGATGGTTCTGACAGTGATGGTGGCGGTGGTGCTGTTGGAGGTCGTGGTTGTTGCAAGTGTCAGTGATGGCTACAGATTATTTGGTTAATTGTGACCATTAAATTGGTTAATTTGCAATCGATCAATAAACAATGTGACAATAAAAAAGATAAATTTTGACCAAGATATAATGTGTGACTTAAAAAATTAATAATTTGTGACTACTAATAGAGTTGTGATCTATAATATTTGTGATCTATGACCCTAAATAAATTTGTGATCTGTGATCGATGAACAAATTGTAACCTACAAAATTTTTGAATCGTGATCGTAAAATAATTTGTAACATTAAATTTTTTTTATTTGTGATCGAAAAATAATACGTGGCTAATTAAATTGTAAATATGTGACCAAATTATATAAATCTATGACCTTAATATATTTAATTAATAAAATATATAATTAATTAAATTATAAACAAATTTTAATGAATATCTAATTTTTGAAATTTGAAACTTTTATTCTTACTTTTGAAATGGACAATAGTTATTCTTTTAGGGGGTGTTTGAGCCACATTATTTTGGTAATAATGCATTTTTGAATAGTGTATTGACGGGAAATATGTGGTTAAAAAAAAGGAAAAGTTTTTTATTTGCGTATAATATTATTTTATTGAAGAATGTGTGGTTGAAATGATGTCAAATTACTGTTTAAGAATGTATTTTTTTGGAATAATGTGGCTCAAACAGGCCCTTACTATTGAGCTCTTGTTTGAGCCCATTTTGAGAGGAAAAAAAGGAGAAATATTTTGAAATAGTGATTTATTTATTATTATTTATTTTTTTTGAGAATGTGTTGTTAAAATTTTTTAAAAAAATTTCAATTTACGTATAAATTTATTTTATTGGATAATGTGTGGTTGAAAATGAGTTTTTAAAAAAAAAAATTTTGGAAAAATGGTACTCAAACAAGGTACAAAAAATTTGCTTTACTCCTAGTCAATGTTTTCAAAAATCGAATGGGATTAGATCAGATCAAACCTTGTCAATTCGATTGAGACACAATCAGATTATGTGTGAAGAACCATAAAATTAGAAATACTTAAAAAATTATAAAATCGGATGGTTCAATTACAAATTTTGATTTTTATTTTGCTCCTAATATTCAGTATTACATGTTCGATTCTAATTCAACTCTCTGACTTCTGATCACTCACCTTAAATAAACCGTGTTATTTAGCTTCAATTATGTTAAGCACATATCTATTTAGATCATGTTTGAGCTCTATTCTCTAATTTTTTTTTTTCACTCATTTTCAATCGTACATTCTCCTGAAATATAATTTTGTACATAAATTTAAAAAAATTTCATACTTTTAATCATACATTTTTAAAAAAATGTAATATTACAAAATTTGTTTTCCACAAATAATGGGACTCAGTAAGTAGTTTAGCAGTGGTTCCAACACCACATGGATAGCTGCTTAACATCACTAAAGCTAAATTAATCTTGTCAAATTGATGATATTGTGTTCATTTGGCATGACTGTTAAAAAAATTTAAAAGTAACATTTGAAATTCAAAAGCTGTTTTTGGATCGATTTGACTAATTTTATAAAAGAGCTTTTAGGAAAAACTGATTCGATGTGATTTCTTCTAAAAGCACTTTAAAAATTGTAAACTCTTTTAACAATTAATTTTCAAACAAAAATTAAGGCTTCGTTTGATTATCATTTTTATCAAAATACTTTTTTCCCTATCTTCTTTTCAACCACACATTATTCATTAAAATAATATTATACAGAAGTCAAAAAATTTTCTTTATTTTTCATTCACACATTCTCTATTAATCTATTATTCTAAAATTCATTTTTCCATAAAAATGGGTATTAAACACCCTCTAAGATAATCTTATTGAGATTAACCGTATACAAGATATCTTCACAAATAAAGTTAATCTTATTGAGATTAACTGGATTAAACTTTTTAAAGTTTCATTGAGCGCCAATGTAGGCTTAAATCAAAGTTGGAATCTTTATCTTTATCTTTATCTTTTATGATGAGTAAGTTAAAAAATTTACCCCCCAAGTTTAGTTTTTCCGATTAATCGGCCAGAAAAAGAATGTTGGTCACAATTATAAATGGCGTCCCCATATCATTCACAAGGCAACACCCCCACGCGTGCACCGCCTACCGCCACTCATCAAACTTTAAATTTCTTATATATACATACTCCTTCCTCTCATTCCTCACACCATCAACTGTCAATTTTCTCCTCCTCCTCCTTTAATTAATAATTAAGCTTTATTGCTCAGAAAATATGACAGCAGCCGTATCCACAACTTCAATGCTCGAGTTTGAGTCAAACATGGATGTTGACAAGCTGACTTTGGAAATCTTCTCCATTCTTGAAAATAAGTTCCTTTTTGGGTATGAACGAGATCCCAAGTTGGTGACGCCATCACCCACCGTTAGAAATGTTCCTGCCGGAAAAATAAGAATCCTTAGCATTGACGCCGGTGGGTCTACTGATGGAGTCCTTGCAGCCAAGTCTTTGGTGCATTTGGAATCGGCCCTCCGTCGGAAAACGGGAAACCCGAATGCTTGTATTACAGATTTCTTTGACGTGGTCGCTGGATCCGGTGTAGGTGGCATCCTTGCAGGTCTACTGTCTACTCGCGGGAATGATGGTGAGCCCAAGTTCAGCACGGAGCAAGCTCTTAAATTTATTGTCGAGAATGGCCGTAAAATTTGTCAAAAACCGGCGGGAGTCTTCCAGCGCGTATTCGGTTCATCAAAGGCTGAGAAGGTGCTGAAGAAAGTTTTTGGGGAACTAACATTAAAGGACACATTAAAACCGGTTTTGATTCCGTGTCATGATCTCAGCACGGGCGCACCGGTTTTGTTTTCTCGTGCTGATGCTTTGGAAATGGACGGCTACGATTTCAAAATGGCTGGCATTTGTGGAGCCACAATTGCTAATAAAGCAGTGCATCTGAAGTCAATTGATGGTAGAAGAAAGATCGTGGCCGTCGGTGGTGGAGTGGCCATGAACAATCCAACTGCTGCTGCTATAACTCACGTTCTAAATAACAAGCAAGAATTTCCCTTCTGTAAAAGAGTTGAAGATTTGTTGGTTGTGTCATTAGGCAACGGCGAGTCAGATGCCGGAGTCAGGAGCACAATATCTTCGCCGGCCGCA
>NC_036238.1:28447120-28495315 GCF_002742605.1 Olea europaea var. sylvestris
TTTTTTTTTTTTTGGGTTTTTCTTTTTCTATCATCGAATAATATAATTGTACAAGAGATTAATAATGACAGGACTAAAAAGATCCTGACCTCCGCTCTTAGTATGAACCTAGGAATTATTGAGGATTTCTCAACGTTGAGCTACAGTCTAATGACCAATATTCCATGTAGAGCCATCTTCCCACAAGGTAATCATTCAAAGGGCGGTGCTGCAGTGGGGGCCCTTAAGGTTTGGGTTTAACCTTTAATCATTCAAAGTGCACTCGACACGCTGCCCAAAACAGAACAAAATGTGCACTTATTTATGGCACGCATACTCAGACGAAGTCAAGGAAATTGTCGTAATTAGGGCGTCAAATCTACCAAATCACGCAATCGTGCACCTTTTCCATTTTAAGGAAGCTAAAGAGATAATAAAGGTTACAAAATAAAGACAAGTCACCACAGTCCAACCTGGACTATCTTAGCTTTCAAAATTTTTATTTCAGTTACTTCAAAAGAAATGCAGATTATACAACAGCCATCACCACCCTTCAGGCCTCAGCAGACAGTCCGCCCATAACAGATTGATGCAATGTAAAGATTTTTCGACCATTTCTCCTGCACAAGGAATATAGAATATAGTAAGCCCATCGTCAAGTTTGTCCATTTCTTAAAGCAACCAAACGAAAATTGTACCTCAATTTCAAAAAAGTAACAATAATGTACCTTTACATGGGTGCTTGGAAAGGCAGATGTGCGTAGAGTCTCTTGTGTCTCATCCATCAGCTTACGCCTTGGTACACTCAGTATGAAGGCTGCTTGATCACTAGTAGCAGCCATTGATGTTATTCTATAACCACTCTCCCATCGGCGATGTATTCCCTCACTTGGATACAAAAAATCAAGTTCTACAACCTACCAATGTTGATAAATCCGTTAGACAAGGCAAGGAATTCCGCAAATATTTTTACAATCAAATAATTAAGTCACACCTGCTCAGAGAATCCAGAATTTCTGGACATAACAACACCCCAGCGATTGCCAGCTGTAGTCATTGATGTGACATGGAAGCCTTCTTTCCACTTTTTGTTAATCCACTTGAAAGGAAAAGATTCACTAACTTTGTAGGACTGCTGAGTATAGGGAGTTCCTAGAGTTTGTTTCCACCACGGAAAAAAAAAAAAAAAAATAAAAAACTAATACCATAGAAACGAAGATGATGAATTCAACATTATAGCTGATATGCTTTCAGCAATTGTGAGGGATAATGTGAACCGGGTGGGAAGGGGGCATTTCTGTTAACCAACCTTTAGACATAACAACCAGCGAACTTCCATTGGCTGCACCAGCTATTGAACTGATATAATAGTTTTTCTCCCATTGTTCCATGATCCAATCCTGATGCCAGTCAGAATAATTTTTATAAGCATAGGGAAATACATCCACCTAGAAGGGGAAAGAGACCATGGGAAACTAAAACATGAAATAGTAGAAAAATGACCTTGTGAAGAAAGACAGCTGAAAGCTCATACACCTGCGAAGTAAACCCCGTTCCTGCATCCATGATGAGGGCCCAAAGATTTGTAGCCGAAGCAACACAGCTAATATATAGACCATCTTCATTACCCTTGTCTACATGTTGATGAAGCCTCGAGTCTGCAACATTGTAGTGATATCTACAAAAGAAAAATCAGACGTGGTAACCAAGAAGTTATAGAGCGACTGTGAACATTTTTCAGTTGAGCTATTTCTCACACCAAAACATGTGAATCGTTTATATGACTCAAAATAGTAAAATGAGACAAACAATTAGCTCTAATAAGTTGCCAAAGACTCTTCTGCTCAAGTTCCCAACATCGAAGGTGGAAGAAAGCCAGTCAAAAAATAATATCAGCATTAAAAAAAATAAAAATCGAAACCACTGTACTATACTGAATACAAACCAAGCATACCAAGATTTTCAAAAATGCACCGAGCTTTCAGTTAACAGCTATGCTAAAAGAAAATTATGAATTGGCAAAAAAAGGCCCTTAAATTTGTAGCGATAAACATTCCTCGAAACCAAATAAAAGCTATGATGAAAAACTAAACTATAAAGTTATTCCTGCTTGGCCTTGATAATATTCACAGATACTCAAAAACTACCTAGTGCTTGTTTGAAAGTAAATATTTGGAAATCCCCGTACTCATTTTTAATCACACATTTTTCATGTTTCCCCATATCTTTTCCCTACTTTTTAATCCCCCATTCTCCCAAAAAAAAAAAAATAAAAAATAAAAATAAAATTCTCTTTTCAAAAAATCTCATACAATCACTTAAATCCTCACAACTCAACGAAAAAAGCCATAATGGCAAACTCTGCATATTCGAGATTTATGAAGAAGTATTAAAAAGAATTCAAATCATCTATTCTTTGTAATCTTTATTGATCGCCTAACTTCTCGCATCATTTTTCTATGTTTTAATGCTTTTGCTGTTATCATTGCCTTTATTTGGCACATCCCAATGAGAAAAAAAGGTTGGCTAAAACAGGATAAATAATCGAATACATGCTACTAAGAACGGTTAATATCTGGAAATATTTTATTTTAAACCAAAAATGTCAAATTTTCGGCAGTAATTATGAGAAAAACATGGGATAGGATTAATCATCTGCAACCCAAAATAATCAAACCTAGAGAACACCATGCATACATGCCCAAGATCAATGTAGGCACCCCCCCCCCCCCCCCAAAAAAAAAAAAAAAAAAAAACCCACATCTTGGCCAACTTAATACACTTCTGAGCTACAAGACCAAATATCCTTGCATTGACCAATGATCCACAAATCCAACAACCAAGGTCAAGCAAAACAATGTTGACAAGGCACTGGTGTGGGGATGGAGTGTTGCTGCTGCTGTTGAGTGAAACGGAAGTGAAAATAAAACCTCTAGAAAAGAATTATTCATAAATTGAATTCAATTTGGATACTACTTGTAATATGTGACTCAAAGGAACCCAAACTCATCCAAACACCAACCTAGAAGAATTAATATTTAGCGAAATACAGGATTAGAAAAAGAAAACATAAACGAAATGGCAATGGCCAATATTTAAGGGAAAAAAAACGTATACAAGAGCTACACATGAAAATGTATATAAAATTCTTTAAGCCTCATTCTTGTCCAATTTTTTTGCAATCGCATCCGTGAATAGGCACTGCAATTTGCTAGCATTATACGCAAGCCATGGAGAGACAAAGCCAAGGAATAATCAAAAACAATTTTGATCCACACAAATCAACACCGAACATATCCTCAACTTCCTAACCCAGCAGCTCAAACATCTTAGAGTCCGTTTGATTGCAAAGATGAAATTTGGGTGGAAAGAAAACGAATTTCAGGGAATTGAATTGCCTAGAAATTGTTTTACTGAGAATTGTCAATTATTGGGACCATAATAATTCACGTAACACAATACAAGCTGAGATATCAAGCCAAGCAAACATGTAACAAGATGTCAATCACCTTTGTTTCATGGGGCGACGTGCATTATACACTGAAATCCACTGGGTAGCCGGACTACCCAATCGTATTTTCTTCTTTGGTTGTTCATCCTCTTCCAAGTTAATGTGCAGTCTCCCACGTTTCTGCCCAACCTGTTACAAGGAATTTAAAATATTAAGGTCTTTAACATGTGCTCATAAAAATTAATACTTGTATGAGCACCGGCATCTAGTACATAACCTTGAGAGCATCATCAATTCTTATTGGTCTCAATGATGTGCATGGTTCAATAAGACTTTCAAAAAAGGAAATCAGCTTAAAATAATTTGGCTCCTCATCAAACGTCATATTCGTTACAGCCTCGAGGAATTGTTTGAATGGAGCCGGACAAAAGCAACATATTAACTCTGGAGAAGTGGCCATTTTCTTTTTACAGACAAGAAAACTCTTGTTGTCACCCTGTTGTAATCCAAAACAGGAATGATGATATCAGTTTTACAAATTCATCAGCTGAAACAGTATCACAACAAAAAATTCATAAAGCAATGATGTCAACTCACCTGATACCCTTGCCAGGGTAACCTTCCCTTGATGAGAAATATAAGTGTATATGCCAGTGACTCAAGATCATCCCTCCTACTTCCAGTTCGACCCAAATGGGCATGAACACTAGCGTATCTTATCGTGCCTCTGCCAATGGGGTTTGTTAGTGCATGTTTAGCCTCCATTCAGTAAAATAGCTAATTCCACTAACCTGAAAATATCTGGTCTCTGGTCATAATCAACGTGCTGACCGGTTGAAGCATCTTTCCACCTAGATGCTGCATCAACAATGTAGTAAGAACAGTACCAGAGACTATAAAGGTGAAAGAAAAATAAATTCAAAAAAACAAACATGAAATGAAGAAAATATCATTCACAGAAATAGGTAAAGACCAATGGCTGAACGAAAAATTTCACTAATTCATCTTTAACATGTCTGGACGTTGACAAACCAAGTTAGGGCTATACTGATATTAATAAGGAAATTAGTGTAGAAGCATCATACCCAAACCAAGATCAATGAGATACAGCTTCTTCTCATCAGCAGATCCAGGTTGACCGAGTAAAAAATTCTCTGGTTTCACATCTCCATGCACAAACCTAGATAAGTGATGGATACATAATGGCTATCAATTAGAAGCAGTACGACAACAAATGAGGTAAGCATGATGATAATCTTAAAAATTAATCACAAATTTGCAGAAAATAAGTCATGGTAAAATCATTGATCAAGTAGGTTTACCCCTTCAAGTGAAGCTTTTCCAGAATCGATATAGCCTCCACAGCAATACAAGCAACCATATGAAGTGACATCCTGTTGGAGGTCTCACCATCAAACAAGGAACATATAGCATAGAAAATATGTGAATAATGATGGCAAAGGCATTCTGGGGGACGCTGTCCATGTGAGTATGTGTGGGTCAAAGAATGAGAGAGATGGTGTGTCTTACGACTGGCCTAAAGAATTCCAAACATCCCAAAGACTGGGCCCGAGTATGTCCATGACCTGAAACAAAATATTAATCACACACAAGGACGAAAATCTAGATGAAATAGGGAAAACTTCAAAAGAATCAAAACTCACCAAGATGTAAAAATCTCCTTGACGGCCCTTGTAGTGAACCCATGGGACCCCATAACATCCGTTCAAAGAGCTTTTTAATCCAGATAGAGAAACTATGATAAATTCCAAGAAATGGAGACTTTAAAGTCAAGGAATACATCCAGAAGTAAAGGATATGATGCTTACTTGTACACCTGCCACTCGTATGGAGGGCCATAATTGCAACCCTTACTATTTCGGTGCTCAAACTTCAGTGCGACCTATGAAAGACAATTTTCCATATCAATTCAAAATAACAAGGTTGATGAAATCTGCAAATGCAATAAATGGTACCTCAATTGCATCAGGTCCAGTTCTCTCGATGCCACCACTAATCCTTCGACCGACATAAACTTGGCCAAAACCACCCTTGCCTAACTTCCTTTCTGTCTTGTACACGGGGGAATTACCCACTTGTACCTGCATCAACAACATAAAACGACTAGTTACAGAAACTTATATCAAGGAAAACTAAGTGCAGAGAAAACAAATCCAAGGGCAATAGAATAAATCAACTGATATACAATCTTAAATAGATAACATATCCCTACATTTAAGATGGCATATCAATGAATGCCATGATCATGAGTTTAGATAGATGGCATTATTTGTAGTTTATTAGTAATTTCAAGATGTTCAACACCTATCTGTTCAATAACCTACTCCAGACATTTCCAAAGAAAAACACAAGAAAATACCCTTTCAGGTATGGGTGTTGTACTAGCTCCTTCTTCTTCAACAGCCATTACTTTGTCTGCACTCCTGCCAGCCATGACTTCCTTATTTGCTGGTTCTCCCACACCAACAGCAACAGCTTGGGGAATAACCTCACAAGGTGGCTCCGGATCTATATTTATCAACCTATTCCCTCTGCCTCTACCAGCAGCAGTTGGCTTCACGGGTGTTGCTGATGAAGGCCCTTTTGCTACAGCTATTGCATTTCCTCTTCCTCTTCCTCTCCTTCTGGTTTTGTTCTGGCAAGGGGCAAGACAATTTTCCTCCGGATTAGCAGGCTGGAGATCACCAAGCCGTTTTGATCTCCGTGCTCCACTACGCAATTCTGGCATCGTCACCCATGCAAATCACGTGCCCCTAACTTCCTCGCTTCTCTTCAAAATCCTGATCATCACAAGGAAGAATAGAGAAACACAGCTCAAGTCAATATAAAATTGGTGACCATAATAGCAATCATGAAAAAGCTGTTCAAGCATCAGATGTGGACCTTTAAAATGCGACGCGTGGAAAAGAATCAAACTCTAGCTATCAATATTAAACTAAACTATCAAAGATTAAATCTTTCCCGTGCAAGAAATAGAAATTCTTAACTTTTAAGCTGCAAAAATCACAAGGAACACAAAAGAACAAAACCCAATACTTAAAAAGCAATAGATATGTAAAAGACACCCACAACAAAACCAAGAAAGCTCTAACTTGTATGAAAGAAACAGAAATTCTTAATTTTTAAAATGTAAAAAATCGTGGGTGGCGAAAAAGAAACCAGACACTTAAAATGGAATATATTTAAAATAGATATTGGCAAGTAAACTCAGTTAACTAACAAAGCTCCAACTTTTCAAGAGCAAGAAATAAAAATTCTTGAATTTTTAACACGTGTAAGATCATTGGCAGAAGAGAAGCACAAAGTAATCTATTTTCAGCCAAACAATCTGTCATTTATCTACATGCACAGAGATTACATACTGCATACATTTTTCATCGATAAATGAACACATTGACACACCAAGACTGAACCAGAAAACCGATTTTTTTTTCTGTACAAAAAATGAACACCTGATACATAAATGTGTGTGGGTGTGTGTGTAAAAATAAACTAATAATATCAATAGTCAAAGAAATAATGTTAAAAATAACAGAAAATCAATTATATCCAAGAAATTACAAGAAAAATTCTAATCTGATAGCGACCATCGAAATACAAGTGGATTACTGATTATCTCAGAAAGTTCAAGAACTAAATTATTTTTCGTACATTAATAAAATAAAATACAAAAAATACCCAAAATTTAAGCACATATCCTACCTCAAAAATAGAAAGGGGGAATAGGAGACAAAACCCAGAGATATCAACCTCAAAAGTTGAATTGTATCAACCGATTAATAGCGGATTTTGTCCGAAATTGCCTATAACATTTTCAAGTCAAAATAAAAAATAAAAAATAAAATAAAAACATTTCAGAAAGTTTCATTGTACTGATTTTGCAATTGATTTGATCAAGTAAAATGATGAAATTGGCGAAAGGAAGAACGGATGAATGGAAGAAATTAGGTAGAGACTCCTTTCGGTGTTGTGGGCGTTCCGCGTCTCTCCCTTCCCCTACCCACTTTGACTAATATCTCGTTTGTCACTGTGTGCGTTTCTCTGTAGATTTTTGAGTTAATTGCTACGATGGTCACTTGTAGCTATGTTTAAAATGTCGTGGTAACTGAACTTTGAAAAACGCGATATATTATTGATTGACATAACTTCAATCTCCAACTTCTAACCGAATTGGTGCCCTGTCATATTGTTAAATTTTGAAATGCTCGAATTTTGACCACTAAATAAAGGCTTAGATAAATCCAAATTTATAAAAAGTAATATGAGGTTTTTTTCAAAATTTAGTGAGCAATAGAAAATATTTTTCAAAGTTTAGTGAGCAATAAAATTCGACTATTTCAAATTTATTAAAATTCTTCTATTATTGAAATTCATATAAATACGGGTTGTTGAAGATACTAAATTTTAATTAACTTCATTAAAATCTCAATTTAAGACCCGTTTGTTTTCCATTAACGTAAGAATGAGAATGAAAAATATAATCGTTACGAGCCTCACACAATAAATAGAAATTTAAATATGTTGGTTTGATGTGATGCATAATGATCTTATTTTTCATTTTAATGGCTAAATAATGAAAAACAAACATTGGCTAGAATACCAATTTAGAGAGATGATAAAAATTTATCATTTGATGATACCTCTTAAAAGATTTAGGACACGAATATCATAAATGAACGATTGTGGGTATGAATGCCACAATTGTGGAAGGGTTGGGGGACCGCAGGAGAAATTACAGGATTGTTCCGAGTTCTAGGGCTTACTAAAAGCAAAACAGAAAAGTGAGAGACAGACCACGAGGTTGTACATTTCTAGGGCTTTTTCTCTGGTTTCCCTCTTCTTTTCCTCGTTTTCTGAAGGAATTTGATACCTCTCTCCTCGCGACTAAACTGAAAATGGTAGGGTTCTCGATGCAGCCGTATGGAATACAAGGAATGCTGAAAGAAGGGCACCGGCATCTCTCCGGCCTCGACGAAGCCGTGCTAAAAAACATCGATGCTTGCAAACAGCTCTCCACCATCACTCGCACTTCCCTTGGTCCCAACGGTAAAGATCTTCTCACTGTTGTCATATTTTTTTCCCTGAATGAGCTGTTTAATCTGGTGTGTTTGCTGAGACTCTGGCTGGTCACCTTGGACAAGTAAATTAATGATGATGTTATTCTTAATATTCTTACTAGTTACTCCTGCAAGTTAAGAATATTATGTAGAAACTTAAATGAAAAAAAAAAACGTTTAAGATCAGTTTGGATTTGGAAATGTTTGGATGCCTTGTGAACAAGTTCCAACAGGAAGCACCTATATTATGATCTGAAATGATACAGTATATCAACTTCTGCTGTTCGTATCACTTGATAAAAGTTCTTTGATTTCCCTTCATTTTTTGAGTTTCATACACCTTTCAATCATTGGTTGGAGATCTTCATAGTTATTGAAGCACAATCTTTTTATATTTGACGAAGGATGATTGTATTCCTGCCTGTATGTTTTCCATCTCAAGGGTGTGATTTGATAAGTTGAAAGCTTTGTTTTTTTTTTATTTATTTTTATTTTTAGGTGGCTATGGAGGCGGGTTTTAGTTTTGATGGTGTAAAAGAATGCTTTTCAGTCTTAAATGGATTTTATATTTAAATCTCAACTAAAATTACTTACTCCATATCTTTACACCTAATGGGAGATTAATGGGAAGTTAGCAAAATTGTTGGCCATGGGAAGACATTGAAAGAAGTCGCCATGTTTTCTTTTTTTTTTTTTTCTTTCTGGAGATTAGAATCTTTGTCATTGCAATAAAGTGAAGAGTACCCGATATATGATACAATAGATTTGCGCTTTGGCTTATTTACCTTGATGTTCTGTCTTCTTTCCACCCTCTTTAAAAAGAAAGATTTTTTCTTGATCACTTATTTAGCTTGACATCTTATAGGGTTTTTAATCTTTTGGCTGGACAACCTTTTTTTTCCCCCTCCTGCGTTGAACATTGTGTAATTTTATGACATTGCCACTCATGTTGTCTATTTTATTTTTTCAGGTATGAATAAGATGGTCATCAATCATTTGGACAAGCTCTTTATCACAAATGATGCTGGCACAATTGTGAATGAGCTTGAAGTGCAGCATCCTGCGGCTAAAATTTTAGTTTTGGCTGGGAAAGCTCAGCAAGAGGAAATTGGAGATGGTGCTAACCTGACCATTTCATTTGCTGGTGAACTACTCCAAAATGCTGAGGAGCTAATCAGGATGGGTCTTCATCCCAGTGAGATAATTTCTGGGTACACAAAAGCAATAAATAAGGTTTGTAATTGTTATTAATTTTTTGATCAAGATTTTAGCTACTTTTATGTTGATTCATTCCACTTTTCATTTATTTGTTGTCATAATATTATATGCTTGCAGGCAGTTGAGATATTAGAGGACCTAGTGGAGAAAGGTTCTGAAAATATGAATGTAAGAAACAAAGATGAAGTCATTTTACGAATGAGAGCCGCAGTTGCTAGCAAACAGTTTGGACAGGAGGATAGATTGTGCCCCCTCATTGCTGAGGTAATACCTATTTACCATTTGTGACATTTGAGTTATCTACTATGCGAACTGATGAATACAAAAAATTGATTTGTGTAGGCATGTATTCAAGTTTGTCCCAAGAACCCAGCAAACTTCAATGTGGATAATGTCCGAGTTGCAAAGCTCTCGGGTGGAGGTCTGCATGATTCTATAGTAGTTAGGGGCATGGTACTGAAGAATGATGCAATTGGGACCATAAAGAGAATGGAAAAGGCCAAGGTGAGTGATAAAATCTGGTTGTTTTCTTATTTACATTGAAAAGTTAAGAAAAGAGAACACATGTTCTTTTATTTATAAAGCATATTATTTATCTGTAAAAGAAAGTACATTTTTTTCTTGTGGCTTGCTATGTTAGAACTAGGGTTGTAAATGGATCGGACATGGACCGGCCCATATCCGATCCAATAATCAAACGAATATTTGATTTTTAAATTCATATTTGATTTGCTATGTTATTGGATACTCTATTTGAAATGAAGTAGTAGGAAAGATACAATTTTTATATTAGTTAGCTTCTAAACCCCATAATTATTATACTATTATCTAATATTGTTTATCATTTGAAAATTTTGTGCAAAGTATAATACAAGTTTCAAAAATGAAAAAATTATGTAAATAAATTATGTGGTGATGCATAAAATATTATATTATTATAACAAATTGGATCGAGTTGTTATTGGATCAGATTGACCTGTATCCATATTTATTTCATTTAGTTAACGGATTATTGGGTTCGGATCTTGATAGGGTTATCGGACTTAGACCCTAAATTCATCTCTAATTAATTTCATCGGATTCGGATTAAAAATCCAATCAATTGACAACCCTAGTTACAATGTTATCATGGAGGTGCATGTAGCGAAGTCTGAAGTTGCTGTTCCAGATTAGAAGTTATGGTTTTTAGTTATGAAATCACCTAGTTAAGAAGTCATTTGTGTTCTAATTAAGAAGTCATGGCGTACTAGTTAAGAAGTCATGGCGTTCTAGTTAAGAAGTCATGACCTTGTAGTTATAAATTATTTTGCCTTTTTATTTGTAGTTACTACAGGTCGACAATGGGTGAATGATTATTGAGTTGTCTATTTCAGAGTATAGAATTACTCCTACAGTGTCATGAAGGGTGTGGTGTACAATGAGGAACAAATATTCATTCTTGTTCCACTATTATATGTTATGTTGTGAAGTCATGACTGTGATAGAATCCCCTGATTTATTGGTAATTAAGCTCAATAATTGAAGAACACAAACTGTCTCTTTGTATTTCGTATATATGAGTACCGAATTGAAGAAGTGAGAAGAGATATTAAGTGGAAATAAAATGAATTACGCATTCAAAGCCATTTGAGAGGTGTGGACTCTCTCAACACTTCTCCAGTTTCTGTATGCCTGAAATGAACTTTGATACTGAGAGATTCTTTTGTATCCATTGATAATTATATCGTTTTTTATTTCCCTAGATTGCTTTAATCAGGATTGCAGCTCATTCTTGATCTCTATATTTGCTGGTTACAGGTTGCTGTGTTTGTTGGTGGTGTTGATACATCTGCTACTGAAACAAAAGGAACTGTTCTTATTCATAATGCTGAACAGGTATCACACGGTAACTGATTAATTGTCTGATACTTGTATAGTTCTTATGAACTATTATAATTATAACACGCTAAATACGAATGTCCAGTCAATTATATTTGTGTACTTTTCTCTCTTACTGTTGTACTAAGGGTATTCCCTAATGCTTCTGAGCATTGATCATTTTAGTTCTTAAGGGTCTGTGCAGAATTTCCAAGATATTCTAAGATTTAGTCGTATTTCCCCCCAGATATTTACATCTTATTGCTTACTGTTTAGTCTTAGATGCTTCACTGTTTTGGTCACACTAGTGATTTGTAAAATGCAAAGATCTACATTATGTTTTCACTTTTTACCAAGCTTTGATTATCAGTAAGAATTTAGCCACTTTTATGGCCTCTAAGAACAAGCTTCTGTTGGAATTGCCCATTATATAGTGTTTTGATTGAATTTCCCCCAACGAAGTGTATGATCCTATTTTGTCAAGAAGTAACAAGTTTCTTAGATTTGATTGCCTCGGTGATTACAATTTGTTAATTAAAAATTTTAAGATTTTTTGAGGGGGATTATCCCCACATAAAATGCGGAACTAATAACTTCTAGTCTTATCCTGGTCGTTTTCAAGTCTCCATGTGAGCAATATTGTTTAAATTTGAAGTAACACGGCTCTCAGATTAGATTGTTTTGGTGATTGCAATGTGTTAGATTTTAAAATTTTTTGAGAGGGATTATCCCCTCATATTTGTGGAGTAATAACTTATAGTCTGAACCTGGTGAATTTCAAGTCTCCATGTGAGCAAAATTATTTAAATTTGAAGTTACTTATGCAACTGCAATAGTTAGATTTGATAACCTGTCTTTATGTACACTTTCTTAGCTTGAGAATTATGCTAAGACTGAAGAAGCAAAGGTTGAGGAGCTTATCAAGGCAGTTGCTGAGTCAGGTGCTAAAGTCATTGTTAGTGGATCCGCTGTTGGGGAGATGGCATTGCATTTTTGTGAGCGATACAAGTATAACCTCTTTTTTCTCTATTCTATTACACTTCCTTGATATTTGATTATTTCCCCCCTGAATATTGTTGATTGAATAATAATGTTGTATTGTCCTTTTTTTCTTCAATAGTATCAATCTGAAGTATTTTACATATTTCTTGACGGTCCCATCTTTATGTAAATGCAAGATTATGTAGCTATTTATAGCGTATTCACACATTTCTAAAATATGTACTCTGTTGTGATGATTTCATCAGATGCTGTCAATGCCAATAAGTTTCCCTTCTTACTTGCCTTTTCTGTTCTTTTGTTTAATTGCAAACTTGTATCATTGAATTTCTTGGGATGCTTGGGTGATGGGACATGACTGAAGATTTTATTATTGGGCAATTTCGGACATGTATTTGAGATCAGTGTTTAAAAAGGTTGAGTTGAGATGTATTGCGGTTGTGAGGCGAGACATTTGCTTCAACATAAACCAACAAGATAATTCAAAAAGTCGTAAGAATAAAGAATTATATTCGTAATAAAACATAAACCATCTAAAAGAATCTATGATTTATTTAATTAGACCTAAAATTCTAAGTTGCAACTAAAAACATATGCAGATCACCAAAGTGGAGAATGTTGATAGATTCCTGTGCTGTTGTAGTTGTTGCAGAACTGAAATGGAGCCTGTGGTTGCCAAAGTTAGTTTTTATGGATTAGATTTGAGAGGTCCTGGCTACTACGGCTGATGCTTGAGGTAACTGGGATGTCAAGGTTCTGCCGGCTGCTGATGAAATTGGAGATAACTGGAATAGTGCTAAAGAATTGCAGAATTGAAGCTAGATGAAATATATTGTTTTATTGAATTGCAGAGAACTTAAACATCTGTAAATGAACTGATGAAATGAAACAGAATTTGAAAGACACTCCAAGGTGTTCGAGAGGCCTTGATCTCTCCTCCTTGACTCAACTTACACATGAAAATTCAATAATCTTCCTAGCCCCCAACTCTCCTATTTATAAGCAATCCCTATTTGACTTATTACATTTTTGACCCTACTAACTAACTATTGAATCATCTAGATTAACAAAGATGTGGAAGCAACCCATGTGAATCGGTTTGGCATCTATCAAAATGTACGTTAACGAAGTCTGAAATTAGTCACGAAACAGTACCACTATTATCGAACTAAAATTGAAAGGCTTAAGAAATGAGTCTTCTAGTTCTAACCAACTAGATAAGAATTTTATTGCTTTGGCTTTAAAAGAAA
This sequence comes from Olea europaea var. sylvestris, assembly GCF_002742605.1. Lineage (NCBI taxonomy): Eukaryota > Viridiplantae > Streptophyta > Magnoliopsida > Lamiales > Oleaceae > Olea > Olea europaea. The sequence continues at coordinate 28,460,953 of NC_036238.1, forward strand.
AGGAAAACCAGAGAAAATAAAATAAAACTCAGATTCCAAGAGCCCCAGCTCAATTTGAATACATTGATATCAGGATATTACAAGTGATTGACTAGCTGAGTGGTAGTGTTTGATGCCTTCTCTATTTCATTTATCCTGGCTGTAATTATATTTGCAGATATGTCCTTTAATATGCATGTTTTGAGAATTCGTGTCAATCAGAATGTCTGCATTGGGCTCTGTTCTCATATGATACTAAGTATTATTACCTGCCTATCAACTAATAAAATCAATGATTCATGCTCGGTTGTCCTCTTGGAGGTTCATTGAAAGTGTTTGAATGATATTATTAGAATATAAAAAATTTGTTTTGCAGGCTGATGGTGATAAAAATCAGCTCGAAATTCGAACTGCGGCGGTTTTGCCGTACCACTGGCTCTGTTGCTCTAGTAAGCACAACATATTAGCTTCTTTTAAAGTACATTATATTTTCACATTTGCATGATGTTCTTCTTTCATGTGAGAACAGTTAAAGCTCAGTCAACCGAACCCAGATGACCTCGGATATGTTGATTCTATTTCGGTGGAGGAGATAGGCGGGATTAGGGTACAAATATAGAAGTTGACACATGATTATTTGTTTTAATATCACTAATGAATAGTTTCAGCTGTTATTTATATTTGAATTTCTCGATATTTGATAGGTTACGGTTGTAAAAAGTGAAGAAGGTGGAAATTCTGTTTCCACTATTGTTCTACGAGGAAGCACTGACAGTATACTGGATGATCTTGAAAGAGCAGTAGATGATGGCGTGAATACATACAAGGTATGATCTGTTATGTATTTCCTGATGGTCCGTCTTTTGTTTAAATACCCAAAAATCAGGTGATTATCATTTGTTCATTTCGATTGCTAAAGTTTTGCTCAAATTCGCTGATCAAGCAAGGGGATTTAGCTTAGCTCGTTACATTTTTTTCGTCTAGGCTATGTGCAGGGACAGTAGGATAGTACCTGGGGCTGCTGCTGCTGAAATTGAATTAGCCAGAAGGCTCAAGGAATTTTCCTTCAAAGAGACTGGGTACTATTTTTCGTTTCCTCCTATTTGAGTTCTCATTCAACATTTTTGTAGGTTGAGACTAAACTGTAACTCATATCGCATTTTGAATTTGATAAAGTAAAACAATGTATTTCCTGAGTGCTTCTTGCATTTTATTACATATTTACGTGATGTTCTATCCAATGTCGTCAAGCAGTGTGAATCACTCGCTAATGATATTTTGGTGCTCAACCTTGTCTCTGCCACATGGCTTGTTTGGCACTTGTGCCAAAAAAAGTGTGCGTCATGTTTCTCATATCTATGCTTTTGGCCAATCGAGAATAAATTTAGAGTGAGATGGCTTACTGGTTGGGGCATGTCTTGCACTGACTTGAAGCTGGGAGATGCTATCCTAGCGCATGTCAGAAAGGGAGATAGTTCAAAATTAATATGGCCATATGTTATTGCCGAAGGTTTCATTTCTTCTGCCTGTCAATAAATGTAGTGCTGAAACAAGGATTCATGAAGCCAACCCCTAGTTTATTAGCACGGGGATTTAATGCAGTTGTGATATATGGTTTTAACAGGTGAAAATGTAAATATAATTGTTGCATTTGCGGCCCATGCTTGCCAACTCCCAAACCATCCCTAGCTAATGTTGAAATGTTTTAACTTGGATGACATCTCATGTATATCCGAATGCAGTTGTGCGGTTCAAGTCCCAACTCACGATCAGGACACCTTCTAATGTATTACATGTGAACTGTTGTGGCTTACCAATCATTGTACCCGGGTTTTTCAATTTTTTCATGTTCTGGATTTGCAGAATCTATAATTTTGTTCATTTAATGCATGATTTATGACTTTCTAGCTATTGTGTTTAATTGAATCATATCTGCTTAATCACATCAAATCTAAGATCAATTCATCCTCTGGCAGACTAGATCAGTATGCGATTGCTAAATTTGGTGAAAGTTTTGAAATGGTACCTAAAACCCTGGCCGAGAATGCAGGGCTTAATGCCATGGAGATCATATCATCTTTATATGCTGAAAATGCATCTGGAAACACCAAAGTGGGCATCGATTTGGAGGAAGGTGTCTGCAAGGATGTGTCTACAATGAATGTATGGGATCTCTACATAACCAAGTAAGTAGCTTTTGTAAGTAAATAATAATTTGGACTTTGATATGCATAGGTTTGACCTGACATGCATTAGTAAGATAATGGTGGCTGATTGATAAAGAAAGCGAATTTATACATTTGAGACAATACCAAAGAGACCCCTCTCAACTGATTCAAGAAATGAAAAGAGAAATTAGTAGAAGAGAAAAGAAAGGCGAGTGCTAAATTGAAACCTAAACTACAGAGTTGAAATCGGAAAAACATGTTGCTCTAATCCTTTTCAAGCCAACAAGTTATTGACAGAGAAATGGAAAAAAAAAAGTTTAGGTGCAAGGTCGAAATCGGTAATATACATTTGTAATAGTGTTTGATTTATAATTATATTTGATAAGGGGATGTTAATTTAATATTTTGAAAGTGAGGGCGTGTCTGATTTTGTCAATTAGTTGAGGGATTATCCAAACTATTGGGTTACATAATCTATATGTTTGCAGATTTGTAGTGAATTAGTAACAGTCTATTCCTCTTTTGGGCAACAAATATTAAAATTTTCAACTATATCAAGCTGGTTGAGTTGCTGTTATCTTCAAGTGATTAATCATTTTACTTGTATGCAAATTGCATGTTTGTCAGGTATTTTGCTCTCAAGTACGCAGCTGATGCAGCCTGTACTGTGCTACGAGTAGACCAGGTAATTGGCTATCAGTTATTAGCAACTCTCTCTTCTATAAAATATTGTTGGTTCAAATTTTGATTTGTTCACTGGTGCTCAAATTTGCCTTGGGTAAACCCCAAACAAGATCAATTAAACAAAGTATTCACTGACCTGTCAACCAAAAGTTGTGGAAAAGAAATTGGGAATGGCTGATGTGTGCTATTTGTATCTCCACATCATACTAGTCGTTTTGTAGGTGAGCATTGCCAAATTAGATGGGATTGGATGCCCCCGTCCCATAGAAATGCAGACATTATGAATGTTGTTCATCTGCTCTGGACCTCAGAAGAGTTAATGTTAACGTTCCCTCACTTGCCTGGCTTGGGTCTCCTTCTGTTTTATGCCTAGAATATTGAGGAGTAACCAATTTTTGTGAAGTTTTCTCTAAAGGTTTTGGGAGATCTGGATATAGTTTAACCCATGTTCACTTATTTTGTAATAAAATGCTATAGATTTTGTCATTAAGAAGTCGAAACAAAAGTAAAGTAGTAAGAATGAGTGGAACACACTAACCAAGAGCCTACCCAAACACACAAACAACCCAAAACCAAATAATGAAAATGAAGAAAGCATCACTAGTGCTAAGAATGTGATCATAGATCGATGATCTAAGTATGCATTTCTTGTTTCATTACATTTCAACTATTCAACATCTGGAAATGAGATCTTTACTTATTTTATTCCTTTATTCTCAGCCTTTTCTTTTTAATTAAACATTGGCCTATGGAATTCTTTTTTATTCTATTCCTTGCTAACGTGTTGTTGCTGCTGCTGCAGATTATAATGGCAAAACCCGCTGGTGGTCCTAGGAGAGATCCACCAGCTGGTGCAGGAATGGATGAGGATTAAGGCTTTGTTGGCAACATATATGCTTGAGATCTTGCATATTTACAGTGACCCCTTGGGTTGATGCCAGTTAATTGTTTTGCCTTTTCTACTATTTTTTCTCTCTTTTTAGTGCCATTTCATGCAGTGGAGGAATCATTTTGAAAAATCTGTAGCAAGTATTGGTTGTGTATGCCATTTAGAACTCTAGTCCTTAAAAGAGCTTTTTTCTCTTCAGCTGAATTTTATCTCCATGGGGGCTCTGTAGCAAGTCATAGAATACGATCCCAAGATGTCTTGCATTGTTATATCTTTTGTGGGACAAACATATGCATGTTTAAACGTCAAAAATTTTTCTTGGTTAATCATTTTGTTGAAATTGTGTTTCTGATAGTTGTTTGCACTACAGAATTACTGTCAGAAGCTAAGGTTATTTGTCATTCGATGATTACTGTAGGAAAAAAAAACATTTTATGTAGTCTGTCACAGTTAGTGTGTAAAATTAATACTTGCAGAGGCTGCAAGTTGTAGGGGAAAAAGGGTCTTTAATAGTCTCTGATCAATATTATGCGACCTTAGCATTTGTCAAATTGATTAAAATTTGATTATGTTTGAATCAGCTCTAAAACTTAATTAAAATTTGAGTTAAAATTAATTTTGACTTCATTTTTTTTATTGAATCTATAATTTTTTAAACGGCATTAATAAAATCCGAGTATGGTGGATTTACGGGCTCTATAATTTGGAACTTGAAACTTGGGAGTTCCGCAAAAGATGAGCTCATTAGCTCTTGTTTGACCCCATCGAACAAAATTCATTTTAAATTTATGAAATTTATTTTCAAACATGCATTTTTAAATAAAATAATTTTACACGTTAATTAAAATTTTTTTCCTATTTTTTAATCTTACATTCATTTGTTTCCTCGAATGGCTAGATTTAGCCCTTATTTGGTTTTCATTATTTTTCCATTGAAATGAAAAATATGATCGTTTCTCATCACGTTAAGCCATCAAATTTGAATTTCCATCTCTTGTGTGGGCCCTGTGTAACGATTACATTTTTCATTCTCATTATTCCAAAAATGAGAAATAAACAGGGGCTTAATTTATACAATGACCCATATTTGATTCCAGAGAACTTTAAAAAAATATTTCATAAGAATATATACAAATGATCAAGTATGGTATTCTTCAGTAAAATCATACAATATCTAGTGGAACCTACCTTGTAGAAGCTTCCGTCCAGCTCGAAGTGCTACTAGGATGCTCGCTGTCTTGAGCTTTCCATCTTGCCTGGAGTGCTTGTGTATCTAGAACTCTCTTTCGCTAAAGATACCTCTATTCCGGGACTTTTTAACACTTGAGCAATGTTTGTCCATAAATTCGCTCCTTATGTTCCATGAAGCCTTATATGCATGTTTTGCGCTATAATTTAGCCATAGCACAAACGTAAAATTCGAAGTGAAATTAGAAAGGAGCGAAAATGGACAAAAAAAAAAAAGAAAAAATTCAAAGTTTTTTTTTTTCGGGAATTAAAGTACAAATATTCAAAAGTTGATTCAAGCCACAAAACAATGACTGAAGATCAAAATAAGATCAATTGGATGCCATCGGAAGTAAAAAATGACTGAAATATAGTCAAAATATTTGCATAAATCATTTTCCACAAGCACAAGTTATGCTCTAGATTCTTAGCCGTGGATTGAGATCCAGTTTTGACATAGTAAATGTTCTAAAGGTAGAAATGTTACTCTATAATAGTAGTCTTTTGAATTAGAATTCTAACGAACTTGGAAGCGCTTCAATTGGATATCGGAAGGGAAAGTTATGCAAAAAATATTGATTGCTACGTGAGATATAATCATGCGCGACGCGAAGACAATTTTCTTTATTTGATTGGAACTCTTCCCATCCTATAAATCAAGAACATGGACAACCATTGACGAGACCTCTCATATCATACATTGCACCCATTATTGAAATAAAAGAGATCACGTTATTCTTTTGGGCAAATCACAAGGCAATTTCAAGATTTCAATCAATTAACGATCCACCTTTATTCTTGGACAAAGAAGAAGAAGTTGCATCTGGAATATGATAGCTACTAATTGAATTTTCTATTGTTATTGAAAGAGACAATATGATAGATAATACATTATAATAGTTGTTGTAAAATACGATAGGGGATAGAGATTTATCGTCATACTTTGTATGATTTCTATAGACTTTCTAACATTTTTAATGTATGCTTTTGTATTTGCATCTTTCATTGAGACATAGGTAATTTACGTGAAAGAATATATTTAATTCTATTCGAGAGAGATTATTAATTAATATACGAACATTTTGATCAATAAAAATGTGCCCATATTGCCTTGTTATTGAATTGCATTAAAATGGAATAATAAGAGGGATTCGAAGTCTTAGTAATCATTCCATGTAAGTGTTAAAAAAGTTTTCATAGTTTGCACATTAGAATCACTAGAATAGTATAATCAAAACTTGACTATTCGATTAGAGTTAATAGTCGTTGTGGGAATTGTTGTGAATTGACCGGAAGATTATGACAATAATGAAGTAAACAAGAATAAAATAAAGAACACAAAGATTTACGTGGAAACTCAAGACGGGAAAAAACTATGGGCAAAGGACGAGGAATACACTATAATCAATAACAATTGTGTTTACAAGATCTCAATACTCTTAATTAAGATCTAAAACTCTTAAGATATTTTATACATATTATGTGAACAATATATGCCATTCTATATACATATAAACATTAGAAATCAAGTTGCAAATGAATAAGAATCCAAAATGTTTTAAAACGCGAAAAGTCGGGAAGCACCATCGCTCGTGCAGCGTCTAGCAACAGCCCTGTTGCGTGGGCGAGAAGCGAGCAAAAATTTGCTGTTCCAAATTCGATGGTTTCCCTCGAGTGTGCGGTTGGAGAAGAGCTAGCGAAAATACGGCAACAATTTTCTCGGTCTATAATTTTGATCTATCCAAGAACACTTCAAATACAACTCTAACACCAACTAGAATTTGGATCACACTACAAAAAATCTCTACCTTGAACCAAATTCCAATAGAACGAACTCCATAGTAAATACCACCACACCTCTTCCAAACAAGCTCCAATAGATTAAATTAATGGCAAATACCAACTAAGTTGCTCAAACTTAGCAATGGAAAGTGGTTTTGTCTTCATATTAGTAGGATTATTCTTGATATCAACCTTACTCACTACAATATCACCACGAGCAATTACTTTATGCACAAAATGGTACCTCAATGTGCTTAGTCCTCCCATGGAACATCTGATTCTTAGTAAGAAAAATAGCACTTTGGCTATCACAGTATACCGATGAAATTAGCAAGTCTTCATTGATTTTACCAATTAATCCCCTCAACCACATAGTTTCCTTACATGCCTCTATAATGATTATATACATAGTTTCCTTACATGCCTCTATAATGATTATATATTCTGCCTCTATTGTAGATAATGCAACTGTACTTTGTAAAGTAGCTTTCCAACTGATAGCACAACATCTAAGGGTAAACACATACCCTATAAGTGAACTCCTTTTATCAAAATCCCCCGCATAATCTGAATCCACATACCCAATGACTTCATTTGCATTTCTTCCAAAATGTAAGCAAGCATTAGTAGAGCCCTTCAAGTAACTGAATATCCACTATACTGCTTTCCAATGTTCCTTGCCAAGATTTTCCATGTACCTATTAACTTTACTAACTGCATATACCAAATCTGATCTTGTACAAACCATAGTGTATATAAGCGAACCAACTGCACTGGAATAAGGAACCTGAGACATAAAATCAATGTCTTCATTTGATTGAGGACACAATCCAGATGATAATTTAAAGTGGGCAGCCAAGGGAGTACTGGCAGTCTTAGTATTCAACGTATTGAACATTTCAATAATTTTCTTTGCTGTACCTAAGTCTTTCTCTCAAACTCCTTACTAAGTTAAGATTTCACCTTTATGTCTGATCAGTGTAATTCACTTATCAACCTAGCACCTCTAAATCATGGTTTTCGATTTGGTTTTGAGCACTCTTGAGCATTTTGATAGGTGTGTTCATGTTGTTTTGGTAACTTGGACAATGTGGACAAAACGACATTGATTGTGGCTTGGAATGAAGCTAAGTGTTGATCACAGAAGTGGGCACGGAATGGAAGTGAAATGAGAGAAGAATGAGGTGGAAAAGAGGCTAGAAAATGGGCAAAAAAAGGAAAGCTAGAATGTTGGGCACCATGGCACAGCATTGGGTACCTAGGCACCCAAGAAAGGAAAAATAGAGACACCCAGCAACACCTGAGAAACAGAGAGGCTGGCTTGCATTGTTGTGCTAGCATATGAAACATTGCAGCACTACGGCGCTTGATTGGGCACCGCGACATCGCCAGCGAATAAGAAGAATATGTGTTTCTTTCAAAATATTTTGGGCCCAAACAAGTCCAATATGTGAATGGCACCAGGACTGTAAAACCATGAGAACCTCTCTTATGGAAACAATGCGAATGCGTTGCACCCTCCACCTGGATACAATAATCAAACATTTAAAGGGAAGCCATCATTGGAGGATATATTGGGAACCTTCATTTCAGAGAACTGGTCGAGGTTCAACAAAGATAAGTCAAGACTTGACAACATTGAGACACATATGACCAACTTGGAAAGGGGGCCACAGTGAAGAACTTAGAGGTGCAACTTGGTCTGATAGCAACTGTGATATGGTTTCAACAGAAAGGAAAATTTTCCAGTGACACAGAGTTGTCCCAAGGGAGCACTGTAATGCTATCATCCTAAGGAATGGTAAAAAAGGTTCAAGAAAGCAAACCTAAAGAGGTTGTGGTGCCTATATTGGATCTCATACCTGTGGAGGAAAAGCTGGTTGAAGAGCAAAAGACTGAGACATAGATAGCAAAAGAGGCACATAAATCTTATTCAATCTCATTCCCAGATAATCCACTCATATTGAAGACACTACTACTATTCACGCAAAGGTTTATGAAGAAAAATATTTGATGAGCAGTTAGCAAAATTCCTGGAGGTTTTCAAGAAAATCCACATCAACTTTCCCTTTACAGATGCCTTAGCCCAAATGCCCAACTATGCTAAGTTCTTAAAGGAAGCGATGTCAAAGAAGAAGATGCTGGATGAGTTTGAGACAGTTAAGTTGACAGGAGAGTGTAGTACCATTCTCTAGAAGAAGCTCCCTCCGAAATTGAAAGATCCAAGAAGCTTTAACATTCCTTGCAATATTAATGGTATCACGTTTGGTAGAGCACTGTGTAACCTTGGAGCTAGCATTAACTTGATGCCCTTATTAGTGTTTAAAAAGCAGGATCTTGGAGAAGTGAAACCCACAACCCTCACCTTGCAACTGACAGATAGATCAATTATATATCCCAAGGGCGTTATTGAAGACATATTGGTGAAGGTCGATAAGTTCATCTTTTCGGTGGACTTTGTGGTGTTGAATATGGAGGAGGATGAGAAAGTATCATTGATTCTTGGTCGACCTTTCCTAGCTACTAGAAGAGCGTTGATTGATGTCCAAGAAGGAAAGTTGACACTGTGGATTAATAAAGAGCAAGTAAGTTTCAACATCTATCAAGCAGAGAAGCCTCAAGAAAAAGTTAACACTTGCAGTATGATCTAATCAACTGAAGCAGTTGCAGGTAATAGAGGAAAAGAGGAAATATTCTATGATCCACTAGTACAAAACATGGCAATTAGTTACTCAGTAAAGGATACATCTACTACTGGTAAATACTCAAGAACCAAGAAAGCGGTGGATTTCATCTTAGCTCAAAAAGCTGATCTACCTGACAAAAAAGAAAGCTATGTGGATAAGCCTCTGAAACCTCCAAACATTTTCAAACTGAAAGAGGTTTTTAAGGCTACATTAGGGTTAAAACCGCCTAAATTTGTTGGCCATGCTACAGTGAAGGAGAATACAAAATCGAGGGTAAAGTTTAGAAATAAGAGAGATGTGCCACCTGGAGATTCAACGTAGACACCTCGATTAAGTCAAGCTAATGACTATAAAGAAGCGCATCTTAAGAAGCAACCCAAACTTTCTTACATTTTAACTTATTTTGTTTTCGAATTATATGATAGTTTAATTTAGAGTTTTTTTTAGGAATTCATTAGCCCTATCCCGCTCCCTTTTAGGTCTTTGAGTAATCAAGTTGATTATTAGATATTTGAGCTAAGTAACACTTGTTCCATGTATTTAATATCTAAAAATTGATTTTTTAGAAACATGATGCCATGGACGAGGAGAAAATGGGATAAATCTCAAGTTTGGGGGAGAAGATAGAATAAGCACCCATGAATTCCAGCATCACAAGCACTAAAACGTTATGGGCAATGCAGACAATTCAGGAAAGTCCTTCTCATTTTTCTTCAATTTCACATTGGGGACAATGTTTAATTTAAGTTTGGGAAGAGTATTATAAATTGTCTAATTGCCTAATATTTTCTTTTATTTTGTGTGATTTGTGTGCAATTTTCCTTGAAAAAAAATCATGCTTGTGTGGGCTAGATAACATTGTTGGCAATGATGCATATATTTGGAAACATGAGTAAGTTATGAACTATAAATGACTTGTGTGTTTGAAGTAAAGTCTTACCTATCCTTGCAAAGCATGATGACCTAACTACACGCGAATTAAGTACAACATTGGACTAGAAAATGTTGATTCATAAATAAGATAGGTTGAATTAGTGACCTTAGAAGTTGCATCCAAACAGTCACTGAACTTTATTATACCCTTTAACCAAATCTAGGATGTTTAGGTGGTTGAGCTGTTGTAGGGAGACGTGGAGGTGGACGTGGATTCCGTGTGTGCGAAATTTTGTGTGGATATTTTGAAACCAATATGATGAAAATTGGGTGGAAACCTTAAGTTAAGGGTCGATTTTTGAGAAAGATTGTTTAATGAGAAACATTACACTAATCATTGCAAAAGATCCCAATGAGGACAATAATAATAAGCTCATTGTTTAATGTCTCTCTGTAGTCTCTATGACTTGAGTGAATAAGCCTGCAAGAGTTTTAAATTTGATGCTCTAAAGTAATCTGATTTGGAAGTTATCGACCTAAAGTTTACTACAGAGGTCATTTAGAAGTTTAAGGGAGAGATGTCTGCACATAAAATTAATAAATAAATAAATTAACATATCTAAAAAGAGCAGGTGCACAAAAAAAATAAAAAATAATAATAATAAATCAACATACCACATGTTTTGATTAAGCCCTAAACACTTATTTTAGATAATTAGGCTTTTGATAAGAGGTTAATAACTTGTTTGATTCTTGGAGGTTGAAACAGTAAAAAATAAAGAGAATCATTTTTTGTTAACACTTTGAACTGCAATTATCAGGGACGGATCTAGAAAAATAAGTTGAGGGGGGCTAAAATTTAAAATATATATGCAATTTTTTTTTACAAAGTATATAACTTAAAATTTCATTACGACATTACCTATTGAAGTTGTGTCCGTCGAACTTTAACTGCATAAACAAACACTTATTTTAGATAATTAGGCTTTTGATAAGAGGTTAATAACTTGTTTGATTCTTGGAGGTTGAAACAGTAAAAAATAAAGAGAATCATTTTTTGTTAACACTTTGAACTGCAATTATCAGGGGCGGATCTAGAAAAATAAGTTGAGGGGGGCTAAAATTTAAAATATATATGCAATTTTTTTTTTACAAAGTATATAACTTAAAATTTCATTACGACATTACCTATTGAAGTTGTGTCCGTCGAACTTTAACTGCATAAAATTCGTCTACATCTATTTTCTCAACAAATTCTCATTCAATGTAGAGTGTCATACAACCGACAAGAAAGTCATCCTCCATTCTGTTATGAATTGTAGTCTTCACATGTTTCATTGCTGAAAAAGCTCAATCAGTAGTCGCTGTAGATACAGGTAGTGTTAGGACAAGACAAATCAATTTAGTGAGAACAATGTAATTTTCTGACCTTCTACTTGCAACCAAAAGCTTGCATAATTCAGAAAGTGAAGACACTTGAAATCGAGGATCACGAATCACATCATACTCATAATGTTTCAACTAAAACCTCAAAGAATGAAGCTCTTGCAGTGAAAAATCACAAGGATAGAACTTCTCGGCAAGCTTGCAAATATCGTCCCCATTGAATGATTCAAAAGAATTTCGAGGATCCAAAGCAATAGTGAGAGAAAGGAGTTCTACCAATAGTTCATTAAATCTTGTATTTATCTCCATCAGTTGGAAATCTATGGCTTCATTAAAAACATTAAAGTGGTAATGATGCTCAAGCGTAACTTCTTCACGAGGACAACCAATCTTATAAAACGAGTTTAGGTAGGGTATATCAACATCATTTCTTAAAAAGAAAATTTTCATTGCATTAATAAATTCTTCCCAACCCTCTTCTCTAAATTCTTGAAGGAGACCTTTTGTGGTGTAGACAAATCTAATAGTAGTCGAGATGTCTTGAGATCTTTTTTGAAGAGCTTGACAAAGTATGTCATTGAACCCCAAAATTCTATGCATTAAATGAAATGAGAATACAAATTTAAAGCTTTTAATTGTTTCATAAACACCATGAACCTCAGCACGAGATCTTCCATTTGGAGAATGAACTATAAGATACTCAAGTACCTTGCAAGTTGCAGCATACATATTTATCAAACTCTTTACCGATTCATAATGTGAACTCCAATGAGTAGAGCCCGATTTTTGCAAATTACCAATTTGATTGATCCTGCTTCCAGATTGTCGTTCTTCACTAGCCAACATATTCTCAAGCTACCTTCTTTGAGCAGTTTGTAACGCATTAATGAGCTTAGGAGAAGAAGTAATAATATTAACAATATTGTCCAAAAAAGAAAAGAATTTCCAAATGCAAATCACATACTTGGCTACAGGAACCAATGTCAGTTGTAGTCGGTGGGCAAAACATTGGATATAGTAAGCATATGGACATTCTTTAAAAAATAACGCTCGAAGTCTGTTCCGCGTACCACGCATATTGCTAGCACCATCATAGCCTTGCCCTCTAATTTTTTTAACCTAAAGGTCTTGACGAACAAGAACATCACATATCTCATTTTTTAGATTCGATGATGTAGTGTCACTCACGCTTTTGATCGTAAAGAAACATTCTATTCTAATTCCATCATTGTTCACAAATCGCAAGATAATGGCCATTTGTTCTCTTTTAGATTCGTCTTGCGCTTCATTAACGAGAATACAAAAACAATTTTCTCCAAGCTCCTCATGAATCATCTGTCGCACTCTGTTAGCCATAATGTGCAAAATTTCTTTCTGAACATTTGGAATAGTGTACGTAGCATCTTGAGGAGCTTTATCCAATACAACTTCTCCAATTTCTATATTCATTTTTGCAAAAGCTTTCATCAATTCAATAAAATTTCCACGGTTCAACAATGACGAAGATTCGTCATGACCTTTGAAAGCACAACCTTGAAGTGGTAGCCACTTTACACTTAAAATTGTAGTCTTCAGACGTAGTCGATTTTTTAAAACTTCTTCTCTTGTTATAGCATTCATCACTTTATCAATATGTCCTGATGGTTTCATTAAATCTTCAGCTCTTCTTACAAACATATTATGAAATGATGAAGGTGTTGAACTTATGTGAGTAAGAAATGCACATTCGTCTCCTTGGTTAACCCTCTTCCAATTGTTAAATCCATCTGTGACCAATGCCGAACTATTGGATAAATTAGCATCATTTGAGAACAAAAAACAATAAAAACAATATGTTTTATCTGTTGAAGGCGAATACTCCAACCACTGAAACTGATTGAACCATTTTTTTTTAAATCGACGATTTTGATTTCCAAATATTCACTTCTGATAATTCAACAAAATTGGTTGATAAGGCCCTGCTCGTAGATAAACCCATCTAATCTCATCTTTTAAATTAATAGGATGTTCACTAATGTGCTTCCTTTTTTCAGGGTCCCTTTCGATCAAAATAGATGGTTGTAAACTAGGTTGTGGAGACAAATTAGGGTCAAATTGAGGAGATGAAATTGGAGGATGATGAGCTGAAGTATTCACTTCAACTATAACAACCTCATAATGCGTACTTGTGGTAGATTCACCAACCTTTTCTAAGAAGGAGAACAATGTTTTTCGCTTCTTAGCACCAGATGATTGACAATGTTCCATTTGTAACTGTGGAGCTAGTCACTGAAATAAACGAATGAAGTCATATTCAATTAGATTTAAAAAAATAAAACATGAAAAACGTAAAATCATATTAACAAAACTATTATTCTAAACCTAATCAAAATTGATAACAGAAATAACTAACTGGCTAACCCATTAGATATGAATCTCACAATTAAAATTACACCCGAGATATTGGATTTCTAATAAAATATAATCTTGGCCTGTATAGTATACGATTTTACACCATTACCTTGCCGTGTTCCCACTAATTTATTAACCAAAATCTAGTGTACTCTCTTCTAGTCTTCTGTATCCATTTCCATTCAGTCGACAGTAATTTGGAAAAATCCAAAAATATTCCTCAGACAGTTTCTTTACTTTTTTGTTTTTATTTTTCTGCTAGAAATTCAATTTTATAATTTCCTACAAGCTACAAAACAAAGCATTTTGTTATTGTGCATAACATGGCAATACATCAATACCTTAAAATTTCGGCAAAGAATCTGAGATAAAGTGATGAATCGTGATGAATAGGAAATGAAAATACCTCAAACGTGGTTGCCACCAATGACCAGTACCTTTTTCTTTCTGGAATCTGGCTTGCAAAGGCTTCAACTTCAATCAAGCTTCGACGTTTCTAGAATCAACGAGAATATGAGAATGGAGATTTAAGATTCTAAAAGAGGCAGATGTATGACTATTGGGTTACTAGGTTGAGGTTTGGACTTTTTAATGGAATGACATTATGGCAAATGGGTCTGACGTTTTAGAGTTAAATTGTGTGTGGGCTAATTTTAAAAATTGGACTAAAAATTCATCTATTTAAGTGGGCTAATTTTACTTTGGGTCGAGCTATAATTTTTTTTCCCACAAAATTTACATATAAAAATGGTATCTAGGCTTTAAATCCGCCCTGGAAATTAGTAAAATTCAACTAAACTTGAATGGTGTAAGAATTTAGTATTGAAAATCAACTTTAGAATATACATCGGGAAGTGAAAAGAAAACAAGTGGGCTAATTTTTACTTTGGGCCGAGCTATAATTTTTTTCCCACAAAATTTACATATAAAAATGGTATCTAGACTTTAAATCCGCCCTGACAATTAGTAAAATTCAACTAAACTTGAATGGTGTAAGAATTTAGTATTGAAAATCAACTTTAGAATATACATCGGAAAGTGAAAAGAAAACAAGCTATGGGTGGAGTAAGTGAATAATTAACTCTTAAGGTTAGGAATTGAACCAATGTATGATAGTACAATGTTGTATTTGATTCCTCAAACACCCACACATCTATTTTGCATTGGAAAGGTAAGTATTTGACTTCTACATTATAACTTTAAAGTATTTCATGAACTTGATATCATGTATTCAATACTGAGCCAGAAAATCAAGATTTCCAGCTAAATTGTAACTCTATTTCCTATTTTGTGGATGTAGATTAACTATATCTATGTGTAGTTTTGTGTTTGCTCAAGGGCGAGCAAAGAACAAAGTTTGCAGGTATTTGATGAGTGTAATTTACTCATCGACCTAGCACATCTAAATCATGATTTTCAATTTGTTTTTGAACACTTTTGAGCTTTTTGATGTGTGTGTTCATGTTGTTTTGGTAGGTTGGACAATGTGGACAAAATGACATTGATTGGGGCTTGGAATGTAGCTAAGTGTTGATCATGGAAGTGGGCACGAAATAGAAGTGAAATGAGGGAAGAATGAGATGGAAAGAGGCTAGAAAATGGGCAAAAATAGAGAAGGCAGAATGTTGGGCGCCTAGGCACCTAACAAAAGAAACTATCATACGAAACATCGCGGTGCTACGGTGTCGTGATTGGACGCCACCAGGGAATAAGAAGAAGGCGCGTTTCTTTTAAAATATTTTTGGACCAATCCAACCCTAATCCATCTTACAACCTTAAGGGACTATAAATACTAACTTGAAGACCAAAAAGAGGAAAGGAGATAGCACAAGGAGGCAAGGAGGAATACCATTTGATTGAAAGAGAATCGAAGACCTTCGAGAGGAGAAATCAAGCGACAAAACGAGCTTTTCTTATTCTTTTTCTTCTCCATGTTCTGTGTTTTCAATTTAATCGTGCACTCATCTCAATTATGTTCTAAAACTTCAAATGTAGGGTTTGATGCAACCTATTTGAGACATGTTTAAATCTAGTTATTTCCTTTGATTTTTTCGGAGTTTATTTATGTTGATTCTCGCGTAATACTTTCAATTAACTGATCAATAATTGAATGATTTGATACTTTAAATTTCAGCACTCGAGAGAGGGAAATTTAGGTGAGATCTAAGAATAACATAACCTAGACTTTGTAGACTTCGGGAGAAGGTACGAAATCTTTGAGGGTTATTTCACTTTAGAACCATGTACGGGATGATTTCTATAATTTTAATATGGAATAGAGATATTGAAATTGAATTATAGAAACAGGTTCTATTTGACACTCGAGAGAGAGAATATGATTAATTTAGGGTTTTGCCTATAAATTTTGGAAAAATTCATATCAATAACGATAGAGGTTGAAAAACATTGTTGAGAGTATGGTGAAATCATTCTTTAGGCTTTCATAATTTGATAAAAGCTTCACAATTTGTCTCCATTATTTGCATTTATCATCTTAATTGCATTAGTTTAGTATAAAGACATTGTTTCAAAAACTTGATTTTTCTAAATAAAGAAAAAGCTAAAATAATTATAGTACTCAATCGAATTTGAATATCCATCCTTGTGGGTTCGACACTTACTATATTACAAAACTTGACACTGTACATTTGCAGGTATAAATCACGTTATATAAAACGCGTGGCATTGACCTTTGCTTTGTCGTTGGCTGCAATTAGCATATAATCAACATATAACAGCAAATATATGATCGGTCCATCATCTCCCTTTCTGAAGTACACATAACTATCATAATTACTTCTGATAAAACTACGAGTAGTCGTGATGTCTGTTCTCAAGTTGGGCAGTAAGGGTCGGAGAAAGGCAATCACTCATTCTTAAAACACTCTTCTAGTAGCGTACGTTGGCGGCAAAAACAAATGAGTCGAATCTTTTGTACCACTGCCTTGGTGACTGCTTTAGATCATACAAGGACTTCTTAAACAAGCACGTATAGTCTTCCTTTCCTAAAGCTATAAAACCCTCTGGCTGTTACATTTAAATGTTCTTTCCCAGTTCTTCATGCAAAAATGCTGTCTTGACATACATTTGTTCAAGTTCCAATCACAATTCCAAATAAAGCCCGAATTGAACTATACTTTACAACCAACGAGAACACATTTGTGAAGTTAACACGTGAAATCTGACTATAGCCTTTTGCTACCAATCTGGCCTTAATAGCATTTTGAGTTTTTGATGTCTCTTCTACCCTTTTGAACACCCATTTGCACTGAACAACCTTTTTGTCCTTTGGTAATTTCACGAGGCTCCAAGTACAATTTTTATTTAATGACTCCATTTCCTCCTGTATAGCAATCAACCATCTGCTAAAAGCTTAGAATCACTACAACTGAATGCCTCTGCATATATAGCTGGTTCCTCAGTGGAATCAATTTCTTCAGCCATATTCAATGCATATCAACCAAATATGCTTTTCTATACTTCTGTGGAGGTTTAATATGTCTGGGAGGTCTATCCTCATCAATAGGATATTGTGATATTGCTGGTAGTGTAGGCAAAGTAGGCGAAGTATTACTATCATTAATTCTAAGCTTAATTGTTCTGAAGCCTCTTATTGTTTCTCTGGACTAATTTCCAACTTCACCTGAGTTGAATGCTTCTGTTCCTCTATTTTATCAGAATTCCCATAGGATGAACCATGAACCATAGCAAGTTCAACAAATACCATGTCTCTACTAATCACCAATTTCTTATCTAAGTACACAATTTCTATCCCTTCACACCTGATTTGTACCCAAGAATGACACATTTCTAGACCTAGGCTCCAGCTTTTCATAATTCACATGAGCATAAACAAGACACCCAAAAATCTTCAAATCAGTATAACAAGAAGGTTTACCAGACCATACTTCTTCTAGTATCTTTTTTCCAATGGCAATTAAAGGTGAGTGATTGATCATGAAAACAAGCTGTGGTAGCAAATTCAGTCCAAACACTCCCAGAGTCTGAAAACATACACTTAACCTTCTCCATCAAAGTTTTGTTCATCCGTTCTGCCACTCCATTTTGTTGAGGAGTTCCAGGCACTATCAAGTGTCTCAAGATGCTTTTAGCCCTGCAGAAGTTATTGAATTCACTTGAACAAAACTCCAACCTATTATCTATGCATGGACGTGATCATTGTTTTCCATTCCTTGAAGGTCCTAAACACATCACTTTTCTATTTCAAGAAGAATACCTAAATTCTTCTGGAGAAATCATCAATTACCATTAACAAGTAATAAGCACCTCCTCTTGAAGGTACCTTGGCTGGCCGTCAAAGATCTGAATGGATATATTCGAGTGTTCCCTTCGTGTTGTGTCTACCTGTAATGAATCTGACTCTTTTTTGTTTTTCAAAGACACTATGCTCATAAAACTTCATTTTACTAGTCTTTTGTCCATCAATAAGCCCTCTTTTACTCAATTCTGCCATGTCATTCTCACTCATATGCCTAAGTTGCATATGCCAAAGTTTAGTAACTTCTTCATCAGTCAAAGAAGAAGTAGAAATTACGGCATCCCCCAAATTGTGGAACCCTGTACAGTCGTGTAGAGTTTTTCTGTCCCTTCATGACAACAAGAGCGTCGACTTACCTTCAAAACTCCACCTTCACCAATGTACTTATGACCCCTTGAGTCAAGTGAACTCAAAGATTTGATATTTTGCTTCAATCCTGGAACATGCCTAATATCTATGAGTGTTTTGATAACACCATCAAACATTCTAATTCTGACTATACCAACTCCAAAAATTTTACAAGGCATGTTGTTTTCCATTATCACTGAACCTCTCGAAATTCTCTCATATGATGTAAATCAGTCCCTATTGGGACATATATACAAAATACTAGTGGAGTCAAGAATCTATTTCTCACAAGGTTTGAAATCCATGTCAGAAATCACAAGAAGCTTTCATTTACTTTTCCTATCTTCTATAACATTAGCCTCTGCTAAGTTAACAGACTTCTTTCCTCTATTAGTAGTACCAGCAGTCTTATTTGTGTTTTTCCAAAGAATAGCAATCAGCCATGATATGTCCATTCTTCGTACAATAATGTCACACCTTTCCTATATGTTTGGATTTCGTTCTACCCCTCATACTCCTACTAGAATTTCTATCTTGATTTCTCCCACGAGCAACCAGGCCTTTTGCCTGACTCCTAAGTCCTCCAGGAAGATGCATCATCTTATGCTTAGATAACAAAGTATCATAGACCTCTTCCAAAGTGAGAGTATCCCAACTATAGAGAATAGTAGCTCTAAAGGTCACATATGATGATGGTAGAGAGCACAACAACATCAACGTGAAGTCCTCTTCATCATGCTTAACCTCCAATGCCTCCAAATTGGCTACGATTTCTTTGAACATGGTTAAGTGATCATCCAATGATGTATCTTCAGACATCCGGTGAGAATACAAGCGTTGTTGCAAGATTAACTTGCTAGTCAAGCTCTTTGTCATACAAAGTTGCTCCAACTTCAACCACAACGTAGCAACATTGTTCTTCTTGAGGACATCCTGAAGAATTTGATTTGATTGATGTAAATAAATTTGGGTTTGGACTTTCTGATCCCTTGCTACTTTTCTTTCTGCGTCTAGGTTGAAAGCATCTTATCAAAGTCAAGCAAGGATTTCTCCAAATCCATCAGCGAGAGAATTGCTCGCACATTCACTTGCCATAAAGTAAATCTAGTGTTTCAATCCACTAACAAAATATCAAATTGGGACTTTTTGAGACTCTAAAAGTATTGATGTATTCAATTGAAACTTTTATAAACTCAAGAAGTTTCTAAAAGTCATGATGTATTTAATTGACACTTTTATAGACTTTTAAAAAGTCTCTAAAAGTTACGATATATTTAATTAAAACTTTTTAGAAGTCTCTATAAATCTTAGGGCATTTAAATTTTAATAACTTTTAGAGTGTTTTATAAAAATCTCTGGAATACTAACTTTTAAGCAAAAAGTAATTATATAAAATTTTAAAATTTGTCTATCATAAATCACGAGATTTTTGGAGATTTTCACATTTTTTAAATCTTTCTTTCCTTTTCCTTTCTACGAACATGTATAATTAAACTTTATCTTTTTCTATTGATTATATTTATTTTCATTTATCTTTCTCTCTCTCTCTCTCTTATTGTTTATCTCTATTTGCTATGGAAAAATTGAATTCTTGTAACTTTTTTTTTCTTTTTTCATTCATTTTCTTTTTTGTGAAAAATATCTATTTTTTTTTATCAAAATTATAAAATTTTATGTAAAAAATTTATATTTAGATTTAAATATATTGATTTATATTTATTTTTAAAAGTATATTATATTAATAATATTGAATATCAAATTTATTGTTTATCATATATATGTATAATTTTGCTTATTATTTATTTAATTAAGGTCTTAAATTTTTATTATTTTAATTTTTTTATTATATGGGAAGAATGAGGGGAAGAAAAGGGGGAATTGTGAGAATCAACATCTCGTATGTGAGAATTTCAAACCATTGTATTAGATCCATGTGAATTTTATTTCAAATTAAAGTTTTCAAAAGTTTTTTGAATTCTATAAAAGTTTATAAAAATTTTAAAATGAAAATCCATAGAAGTTTACGAACGACTTCTACTAATTCCATATAAATCTACCAAAAATTCACGAAATCCACGAAAGTTATCACTTCAAAAAGTCAATCAAAATCTATAAATGTTCCAATTGAATACACCCCAAAAAGTAGTTGGGTAAGAATAGCCATTAGTTTGGACGCAAGTAAGAAAGTAGGAGGGGAGTGGGGATCAAACAACAATGGATTTATTCCACCAGTTAGACCTTATCTTGTTATGGCTTCTCTTCTATCCTTTTCTTTCCCTAAAGCTTTCGTAACTAGAGCATCTTCATCCATCACGGCCACGGACACGGCCTCTTTTCCCGAGACTCTAGACGAGAAGTTTGGAAGGAAAGGTATTGCATTTTTTGAATCCGCTGATGTTCCAACTGTTGAGCTGACAGTGAGAAATGGAAGCTCACTGAAACTTGAAATACCCAATGGCCATGTCACTTCTTACAAGCCGAAAGTCTACTGGAAAGACAATGGGTTTGAGGAGGTTCTCTATGCTCTTCCTCCCAAGGGGACGGGGGCGGGTTCTACCAGCGCTAAAGGTGGTATTGGTTTGGTCATCAATGAGTCGTCTGAACAAAATTTTAAAGGTTCTGCTCTCAAGACTTCTGAATGGACAGTAAAGGATGTTGATTCAGATTCCATTGACGCTCTCCAGGTAGTGTTTCATTCTACTGTTTCTTTAGTGCTGGAAATAGTTTGTGTCTTTTTAGTTATTCTAATACCTATTGTTAAGTTGTGAGCAGGCAATTTTTCTAAAGCTTCTATTGTTTATCATTGGGAAATCAATTCCAGTATATTTCCTCAAATCTGTGGAACGAGTTTTATTACAACTTTTTGCATTTTTGTTGCTTTTCCGGGGATTTGAATCTATAGCTTCTTGTTTGCTCAAACTATTCGCTTTTCTGAGATGCTTCCAGTAAAATATAAGTCAGTTCTTAGCCGATCATATAGCGATTGAACAAGCGTGATTGTGGCAGGTTGAATTGGGCTGCAGCAGTGAAACTGTTGAAATAAGCTATGTAGTGTCACTTTATCCGTTAAGCATATCAACAGCGGTTATAGTTAAAAACAATGGGCGCAAGCCTATAGACCTGAACACTGCTATACTGAGCCATTTCAAGTCGAAGAAAAGAGGCGGTACAGGAGTCCAAGGATTGCGAGGCTGCTCTTACTGCACACACCCACCTTTGTCTTCACCTTTTGAAATTATGTCTCCATCTGAAGCTTTGAAATCTGAGGATCCCGGTTTGTTATCTTTTGGCTGGGAGCCAGAAAAGAAACTAGGCATATGGAGTGTACAAGACGTGCCAATTACTGTTTTGAAGCATAAGCTTAGCAGAATCTATGCTGCCCCACCAGCAGAAAGATCAAAGTCATTCCACGCAAGTGCACCTTCCAAATATGAAATCATTGATCAGGGGCGTGAGCTCTTCTTCAGGGTAATAAGGATGGGTTTTGACGAAATATATTTGTCTAGCCCGGGTTCAATTTCAGACAAGTATGGGAAGGACTATTTTATCTGCACAGGCCCTGCTTCAATGTTGGTTCCAGTGACGGTCAACCCGGGTGAAGAGTGGCGAGGGGCACAAGTTATAGAGCACGATAATTTGTAAGCGCATCATCCAAAAGATTAATTAATGTTAAACTTGTGCTCTCACTATTTGCTGATGTACAAAGGTGAGTCTATGGTTGTAGAAAACGGAGAATATATTAAAATTAATAATTAAAGAAATTTTTTTCTTTTGTCGAGTTATCCTGTGAATATTCTTAAATTTTTTTCGAATGTTTTATATGTTGACCTTTGTGAGAAATGTTGAGTTCTATAGTGACCAATTCTTATTCGATCCAAAGAGAAAAAAAAAGTTGACCATTTTCTATTGCCGTTGCTTAATTTCCCATTCCCTATCTTAATTCTTACAGCGTGGGATAAGTTATATTTCAAAAACTTGTGAAAGCTAGATGACAATAATAGAGATAGATATACTCCAAAACATCTTTCAAGTTTGAATCGAAAACTCTTTGTGGACACCAGTGTACAGGCAAGCTCTTGTTTCCTGACTTGTTGGGGCACATCCCGCGATTTACCTCCCTCACGATGCTCCAAGGGTGGGGCGGTGTGGGACCCTCAAGGTTGGGGTTCAACCTTTTTTTTTGAGTAAAGCAGTGAAGATAAGGAGGATAGCCAATTCCCTGAATTTTCTCTCTTTGCAATGTACTAGTCGGTGCTGGATGGACAGGACTGAGCAAAGAGTAATTCAGTGCAAGTGGATAATGAACATTATTTGCACTTGTCTCCCATCACCAACATCCAGATCTCTTCCTAAAATAATATTGGTAACCAAGGACATTTATTTACGCCCTTATCTTCTCTCTGCTACAAGGCAGAAGGTCAGCAGAAAATGTGATTCGGCATTTCAAGCAGTTGCTTCATTCTCCTGCCCACTTATAGATGAGGATTGGTTGGCAAGTAAATTTGGTGTTGACGGAGTCACTTTTTAAGGTATTAGCGATAGTTGTGCCATTAGGTTGGAGCTCCAGAATGGAAGCTTGGCCAATGTGATGTGCCAAGTGGTTTTATAACTTCGTTCAAGGTTCTGATGTGGCACGGAGGCACAATTGAGTTGCTGCACACAGCAATCTCAGAGGGGGAGAATGGCGATGTTATTCAAAGAGGAATATCACTAGCCTTAAACTGTCAGAATGATAGAGGAAGTTCAGGGTCTCCAACTACTTAGGCCCTTCATCAGGTTAAAGAAACCCCTCCAGAATCAATTCACATCGGTTGACGGTTAACTAGTTTTTTCTGACAAAATTTAGATACAGTACGACAACCAATAAATGTATTTGATTATGTAGACCAAATTAAACCCCTGTTTGATACAAATTCTTTGAAATTAATTTTTCTCCAAATTAATTTTCAACCTCATTCTCCTATTAAAATAATTTTACACGTGGATCCATAATTTTTTCATACTTTTTAACAACACATTCTCCATAAGTATCAATTTTCACAAATTCTACATCAAAGCAGGCCCTAGATAAGATTAATGAGAATGCATTTATTGAGAAATGTAGTTAGAATTGATTAGCAGAAATTCTGAGGGCGATGTGGAGGTGTAATAAATCTGCAACAATATGTTATAACCTCGGAGAATCTAGTCTCAAACGCAAGCGCTTCAGCCCTACGCATAATGGGTTTACTCATAAGCAATCTGACAGTAAGCACCCAAGAAGAAACTTATGCAGTGGGACTAGAGGGATCAGATATCTTTAGCAGGCCTCCGCTTTTGGCAAATTTTAGCATTACTTCTCCCGACTTTGGCAGGAGAAAGGATCAGGTTTCCAAGAAATTCTGGGGTCATATAGCACTCAACAAACTCTTTCTCAAACAGAGCACTGATGATGACTTAAAAAGTTGGTGAATGTTGATATAATCGGAAGAAGAGTTGACGGGTGTAGAAAAAGACAACTACAATCATTTGACCGATGAAATGAACAGGATTTATACCAGTGCGCCTCGAAACTTAACGGTCATTGACTGAGTAAGCAAATTTTAACCTTTTTCCTTTTGATTCTCCCTGATACCTCACTATCTTGTCCTTTTCCTATCTTGCCTCAGAATTTTCCCCGTTCTCATTGATTTACATTCTTAATCCCAATAAGGAAGACAGATAACAATGAAATTGGGCGTGCTATCCCGTCCTAGATATGTAGCAAAGCCATTTGTTCATATAATTAGCATATAAAAATGATCAAGAATATACCTACATGTAGCCAAGTGTTGGCATTTTTCCTGACATGTAAATCTATAATGAACTGTTTACTCATCCCTTTTGAGTGAACAGGTTAGGAGAAACCCCGTGGTAGTGAGAATAGATTTAACGAACTTTGCATGTTCAGTCCTGGGTCAAGACACAAATGGTACAGTAAACATTCTTATACATGCCCAGGGGAAGGAAGCCTTGCTACAACCCATAAGCTTAAAATCACAAAGTGAATGGAGAGGACAGCATCTACACAATTCCAATTTCTGAAATGCAAGCATAGAGTCTTCTCCATGTCCAATTTTTTATTTTTATTTTTTTTCCAAAGAAGGTAAATTCTTTGGTTGTAATGTGTAGATTTTTTATTTTTTTTTACTCCCCTCTCCCATACAAGTCCCATCAAGTCTTCAGCTTGGAAATATTATAAGAAACCTACATAATTTTCCACAAGAATCAAGATATTCAAGTTTAGGGTTAAATCTTTTTATTTCCAATACAGTTCTCAACATCAATCTACAACTGGGATTCCAGGAGCAAACAAATTATAGGCCAAAGCTAAATTTGATTCCAAATCTATTATACCCCAGCAAAATGGCACTCCTTTTAGATTGTTTTGATCATTCATTGAGCTCTATGTCGAGTCTTCACTAACAAATCAAGATGTACATCAAGAAAAAAGTACCAACCATCACAAAACACACAGTAGGTAGAATCATCTATTGAAGAAATAAGAAAAATCTAGATGCAAAATTGACAAATGAAACATATATCTAGAAATTTTTGCCTTCTCACATGCGTAGAATCTACAGAAACTTCGCAATAGGGCAAAAAAACTGGACTACTGGAACACCAAATATCCTACCAAACAGAATATCCCAAGTTCAAGTTAATAAGATTTAAATTTCTAAAGTACGTAAATCTTGTGTGTAGCATCTCAAACTATGATCCAAGGTTTTTGAAATTGATCAAATCATTAACTTCAGCAAGACATTTTAGGTGGGAACAAGAACAGGGCTATTGTCCTGATTATCAAACGCCAAAAAATATAAAAATACTGCAAATAGAACTAAAAGAAGACATCCCACGATGCTGCGACCAGATTTTCTTTGTCCTTTTTGAATATTGGCACTTTGATTACCTGTTTGATTTCCAAAAGCTACCTCTTGGGATATTTGTGAATCTGCATCAAGAAGCACATCTCCTGTTGAAGATACCGATTCTGTTTTACCATGAAACTGTTCCCCACTGGGAAAGAAATTTTTGCCCTTTTCGAGGTAACAGTTCATGCTTTGAGCGTGGCCATTTTGTACATGCTTTGATGTAGAAGTCCACTCAAATTTACTCGAGAATGGACTTCCAAACCTTCTGGTTTGTCTCTCTGAGAAGTCTGAGATCGTGCCATTTGGATCCTGAAGTGAACGAATGAGCTTTCTTGGAGTAGTGAAGATCTTCACACTATTGATATCGATGCGAGACCGTGATCTCTGAAGCAAGAAAAACGATGATATATGCATTATAAGGAAGCATTAAATCAGACTATTAGAATAGTTCTAAAGTTTCCATCTAAATCTAATCCCAAATGCTAAAGAATATGCAAGCAAGTGAATTTGCATTCTTGCTAAATAAAATGTGTAACTTCTGGAAGGTGGATGCATGGCATGCTGTTCAAAATTCAAATAGTTGCACTAGAGCCTAAAAAAAAATTTCTTTAATGTTTTTGCTAAATTTACTTCAAAGACAATGCTTTTTCTATTTTTCAAATGTTATAGCAAATTAAGACCCTGTTTGACAACTATTATTTTCAAACTCTTTTTTCTATATACTTGTTTTTAACCATACATTCACACAATAAAATATTCTACATATAAACCTAAAACTTTTTACTATTTTTTAATCGCACTGTTAGGGGATATAATTCCACATCAAATAAAGATGAAAATATAGACCAACTTATAAAGTCTTAGACTACTTCTCTTAAAAATGTTAACCTTTTAAGATGAAATCCCAAATCTTAATATGGTATCAAATCCCATTAAACTCTAACGAACGTTTCGATCCGATTAAGACTCAAAAAAATGAATGCACGGATTTCAAGATTGATCTGCTAAAAAAAACTATCATCTTACGGGGACATGTTAAGATATATAATCTCACACCGAATAAAGATGAAAATATAGACCAACTTATAAGGTCTTGGACTAATCCTCTTAAAAATGTTGACCTTCGCCAAAACGCACACAATCTTCTAAAAATCAATATTCAAGACTCTATTTAATCCAAATAATGGCTGTCAAACTGGGGCTAAGGTTCTCTTTGAAATATAATTCAAACAAGTATTTTAGTAGCCATTGAAAGTGAAAATCTTACCTGAGGACTGGGAGTGGAGCTTCTAACAAATCCATTTTCCGCATTTCCTGGCTCGAACCCTGCAAAAGTTTCAGAATAATCTCCATGGTTATCAGAAAATTCACCATGCTCAGAGTTTATGATGGCACTTCTTGGAATTATCTCTGAAAATATTCCATCTTTAAGAGATACATCTAAGCCACCATTCTCATGCCTTTTCCAAAGTTTACGGTTCACACTCCTATTATCATGAGACCCGAGTTGAGGGTCTTGATTCATTGAAATGGGCGATTCCATAAAATAATCATATTCAAAAGCAGAATCTACAGTTTGTGATTCAGGTGATGCAGTGAGAGGCGATTGTCCTCCGGAACCACGCACATTCCTCCTCCGGATGTTCTCTCTCCTTTCAAAGCTTGAACCAGTAATTGAACCCACATCCCTTTCGAGCTTTGAGCCTTTCTCAGCACAAAGTCTTTTTGCTGTTTGCAGTGCTTCAAAAGCAGCCCCTGTTACGAAGGGCATTCGATCAGACTGGCACTTCTCCATTTCCTTTATTATCAAATCCAATTCAGAGAATATACTCTTGGGGTCCAGACATTTCATCAGAGAACTCACCATATGAATTGCTGAGAACTGTTTTTGAGAATTTCCCTCTACAAAACCAGAATTCAGGATTTGCAATCCTGACACTACCAACAGTCTTGAATAAGCTTCAACAGTCAAGCTATTGTGTTTGGCCAAAGCTGTCGCTAAGGCCATGTGTGAATTGGTCTGTGTATGTTTTTCCAAAGCCACCGCAACTCTCTGACAAACCTCATTCACCATCTCATTTGAAGCAAATCGCCAATTATCAGATTCCACAAGTGCCTGTAAGCAAAGAGCAGCTCCAGAAGATATATTATCTTGGCTAGCCAAAAGACAATTCGATAGGGGTTTACAGAGAGAGTGGATGATGTATCTCTTCTTGTCCTCTGCTGTTGCTGGGTCCATTGCATACCTTGCAATTGCTGGAACAACCTTTGAACAAGCTTGGTGAAGAGCAAAGGATCCCGCACTCGATGACAATGTCTTAATGATGGTAGTCATGATGTTATTTATTTGAGGGACTATATTGGGTCCATGGACACGAGCAAGAACTTCGTATAGTGAAATCGTATACTCGCCAGATGATGTCCCATTTTCTTTAGTTTCAGAAACACGAGCAAGAAACAGAGGTATTGCTTTGGAATCCAAGTCTTTCACAAATGATTTCAACGCTTTCATGGCTGATCTTCTACTGTCAGCATCCTTGTCGAGATTCTCTAACTCCCTCCGAAGTATTGGGCTTAGACTCCTTCCCATAATCTGTAATTCCAATCTCAGTGAAAATTAATCAATACACTGAAATCGTCACACCAAACTACAACGGATTACATTATGCCCAATATAATCTCAAAACTAGTAATTGACAATGGTTATATTATTTGGTCAAAATTTCCACATCTTGTATACTCATTTTATTTTAAAACCTTAAAAGAAAAGAAAAAAACTATTAATTGACTATGGTTATATTATTTGGTCAAAATTTCCATATCTTGTATACACATTTGAAAACCATAAAAGAAATCATATTATTGGAACAGAAATAAGGAAACACGCCAACCTCAATTGAATTCCAGTATAACCATTAGGTAGTGCATAACAACAAGTCAGAAAATCGGATACAAGGATCGTTTTTCAAGATCCAAGAAATGGGACTAAGATGAGTAAAATCTTGAAACTACACTAAAACTGAAAAATGGAAAACTGGAAACATATTTTTGCTAAAAAGATATTACCTTTGTTCCAAGAATCAGTCTCCGACTCTCCGTTTATCCTTACTCCTTTTTTTCTCCCTTGAATTGAAAATATGTAGACCTCGTGCAATGACAAAATGGAAGGAGTATTTAGGGTGGGAAATCACATACGCTCTTTTTGTGTAATAAAAAACTGTAAAAATTGGGAAGATCTGAGGGATAGAGAGGGTTTCTTGATTAAAAGAACAATCACATGCGCTCTATTGTAAAATACCGATATTCTGATACTGGGGGAGAGTATGAGCAGTAGTGTGCTGGGATATAAGATTTCCGCATATTTGGTGCACTGTCTGACAGTTTTCCATCAGAATATTTGAGGGGTAAATTCCATTTCGAATCTTTTTCTTTATTTCCGCCGCTATCCCCTTCTTCATTGCAAGGTTTCCCCTCTTGCAATTAGCAAAATTTTTATTTTTATTTTTAACTTAGCCCCTTTTTGGGCTCCATTAATACTAAAATTCATCTCTCTTTTTTTCAATCAAATTTTTCAATAAATAATATTATATGTAAATTCAAGATTTTCCTTCTTTTCTAATCTCATATTCTTTAAAAAAATACTATCACAAAATACTTTTTTTCCCCCTAAAAACTTGATTATAATGGAGCTTAGATAAGGGATTATTCTGTTAAGATTTAAAAATATGTATTTTGCAATAGTGTTATGATGGAAAATGTGTGGTTAAGAAATAATGAAAAGTTTGAGTTTGCGTGTAATATTATTTTATTAAGAATATGTGATTGAAATAGAGTCAAATCACTGTTTAAGAATACATTTTCATAGAAAAATAGGGCTCAAACAAGTGATCAATTGTAACTCCAACACTGTACTATTTTTATGGGAGAAGCCAAAAGACAATTCACATTTCATTTTTTTTTCTTTTTTATTTAGAAACACGATTGGCTGTACTTGTTCACCAATTTTGATGAAACTTCAGGTCATCCCCACATGCAATGAGCTAGCAAGATTTGGACCCACACTCCACATCACTATTCACCTAGTAGAGGTAGAATCATAGCCAAGGTGATGCATTACTTCATTAGATGTATCGTGGAGGGCCGAGCTTTCAAGGTCAAGGTGAAGTGTATTACTCCATCATTTAGGAGGCCTCTATCAATTAGGAGGCTAATTGATGGAAAGCATCTTATATCACTTTTTCCAAGCAAATCTTCATGCAATTGATTAACGTGACAACTTTGCAGCATGCACTTAAAAGGTCAAATTGTCGCTTTATATGTCAGAGATTAGATTAGGACTTTAGAGTGCCTACTTGTCAGAGCATTAAATACCCATCAACCTAGTTTGATTTAGTGACACCTAGAAGAAGACTTCGGCTATCAAGATGAGGTCATGTGTCACTTTAATTGTTATAATTTCTTATCTGCTATTTTAAAAATTCACAATTAATGTCATTTGAAAGCAATGCAAGTTTAGACTATCAAAGCTGTAAGTTTGCTATCAATATATTCACTTTATACCCTCATGGATCTGACCTCATTATATTTTGTGACTCATGTCTTTAGTACGCTCTACATTTAATTCAGTTATACATTGACTGACTTGAACGTCGGAGTGTGTGTGCCCACCTTTCTTACCATCGAAGAAGGTCACGTGCAACTTACGATTTGTTCAAGTGTGCAGGAACAATGTTTCCATGTACATTAGAGGAATCAAGATCTGTTGACCACGTGACCTCTAAAAAAATCAAGATTAACAAATTGGCGCCATTTGTGAAAAATCACACTATCAACCACGAGTAACCCCGTGGAAAAAGTTTATCGAAAAAGCGTTTCAACTTTTTCCTTGAAGAAAGATTTTGTCCTTGAATAAAGAA
Source organism: Olea europaea var. sylvestris (assembly GCF_002742605.1). Taxonomy (NCBI): domain Eukaryota; kingdom Viridiplantae; phylum Streptophyta; class Magnoliopsida; order Lamiales; family Oleaceae; genus Olea; species Olea europaea. The sequence continues at coordinate 28,491,455 of NC_036238.1, forward strand.
CAAGTGCTTTTTTAAAATTTTTTTTTTAATTTTTAAAAGGGAGATTTAAAGTGTTATTCAGTATCCTAGGTGTATATATTCCTTGAAAAATGAGTATTTTGAGATAAAAATCTACTTAAAAGACCCCATCTTTAAAGAAAAGAGACATCCACCCAAAACGAGTGTTAGGGACGAAGATATTAATTCAAGGAGAGCAAGGAAGGTCTTTTAGACTAACATCACTAATCAATGACATTACAACCAACATCGTCGAGGTGAAAAGGTCATTGTATGCCTCACTAGAGAGGTGTTGGTAATGGCTGCTAATATGAAGAGCATCACCCAACATAACGCCTTCATGTAATATCTCTTCTTCCAAATACAAGGGCAGGGTGGTCATCAAATGCCCAAATATGTAACCCAGCCAGGCCTATTCCAACAACAAGAATAAAGTTCAAAGTCAAAGGGCTCAATTACACAAACATAGGAGAAATACCAATCCATATGAAAGAGAAGTGGGAGTGGATGTATCAACAAATTATGCATCTAGCCAATCCTCAAATGACCCATTCAATAGATAAGATAACTTTCCTCCCAAATACGAATGAGAGCGTAGATCTCATACATTCGCTAGGATCTTCAATAGGATCAGTGCGATGGAACCTAGAAATATGTTACCAACCACCAATGAGGCCTAGAAATAGGTTACCTCAACCACCTCCTATACAAGGGTCGCATGAGCACATGCAAAGGTATACCACACAAAATGTCCTAGCTTACAAATAAGCATAAGAAAGGAGTAGATGAGGCCATAAGTGATATGAATCAAGGCACGTCCACAATCGAAGTGAGTCAAGTGACGAGTTACGGAAAGGATCCATTGATAGTCGAAGGAGGACCGATGACGCGATCGAGGACGAAGCGAGTGAAAGAAGCGATGGGATTGCTTGTCAAGCAAATGATCGATGAAACAATGTTCGGGAGGCCAAATGGAACAAGTTTTATGTTGGGGTTGAAGGCCGAAGGAACTTGGATCAACGAGATAAAAGCAGACGAAGGCGGCACGGAGTTGGTCTATGCGACCGCAGGCTCAACCGCCTATGCGGCCGCATAGAAGGCCACCGAAACTACTTGTGGCTGGCTGGGTTGATCTATGCGACCACATAGAAATGATCTATGCGGCCGCATAGATCAAAAAACGGAAAAAAAATTCGTTTTTTTTATTTTTTTGCCGAATCTTCTAATGTTGGTAGAACTCTTGTGAAATCAAAATATTACCATATTTTGATTAATTTGGATGTTTTTTATGCCATAGTATAAATAGGAAACTCTTTTCATTATGTAAAAAAACTTTTGGCATACAGAGAGAGAAATTTCCTTTCAATCAATTGTTCTTCATTGGACAAACTTAGAACTTATCAAGAATCGATTTTAGCCCAAATTCGTTTTCGTTTCTTTGTTTTTTTAATTCCTTTCAATTCCTTGTGTTCTTGTGTCTAGAAGGTTTTCTTGATTCTTTGATCCAAAAAGTGTCAAAAGAGAATCTTCATATTCTGTTTCCCGGGTCAATTTTAGCCCAAATTCGTTTTCGTTTTCAGCGTTGGTTTTGTTATTGAATTCCGGATCATTAAAAAAAAAGTTACTGTTCATCCGTACGGTACTGTTCATCTGTACAGTTATAAAAAAAATTGTTACATATTATTGATCCGTCAAATACCAACAATTTTGTTATTCAATATCGTTTCTTAGTTGCCTGGACACATTGATTCATTCCATTCCTTCAATTCAAAGTCAAAGTTTTAGAAGTTTTCTTGAGTCCTTTTGTTACAATTCTTTGAATCACATCCGGTTTGAGAATTCTACAAGATTGATTGATTGATTGAATTCGTTGATTGTCTTTAGAAGCAATTGTTGGAAGAACTGAGTGGTAAAAGGCAGAAAGGTGAGCTCAATAGAGGGTAAAAGCCATTGTGTGTTTCCGAGTGACTTTGGTGAGGCAGTTAAATAAAATTTTAGTGTTAGGATGTCAGAAAGGGCAGAATCAAACTCAAGCCGACAAGGCAACAATAACAACGCATCGGAGGATTTGGTGCAAATGTTTCAAAGGACGTTTGGAGATATGAGAGAACGGTTGGAGAAGCAAGAGGCTTGGATGAATAGGTTAGATACATCGGTGGCCAATCTTAGTTGGGGGCATCGAGTGGATGTGTCCAATGCCAGAGGACCGGATAGATGGGAGCCTAGGAGGGAAAGGCGAGAAGAGTATGGATATGGGAGTGAACTGGGCGAAGATGAATTTCACGGTGTTGAGATGGGAAGGATGAGGAATAGAGGCGATAGGTTCGACAGACGGGGTCGGAATGATCGCGGGGAGGAGTTGGATGGAAATCTAGGAAATATAAAGATGACCATTCCTTCATTCAAAGGAAGGAGTGATCTCGAAGCATATCTAGAGTGGGAGAGAAAGGTTGAAATGATCTTCGAATGTTATAATTATTCGAAGGAGAAGAAGGTGAAGTTAGCGGTTTTAGAGTTCAGTGACTATGCCATTTCATGGTGGGACCAAGTGGTTACTTCACAACGCAGGAGTGGGGGAAGACCAGTTAGCACTTGGGAAGAATTGAAGTCATTGATGAGAAAGAGGTTTGTTCCTAGCCACTATTACCAAGATATCCATCAAAAACTGCAAGGCCTATATCAAGGGTCGAAAAGTGTAGAAGATTACCATAAGGAGATGGAAATACTCATGATTAGGGCTAATGTGGTGGAGGATCGAGAGGCTACCATGGCACGATTTTTGAATGGTTTGAATAGGGAAATTGCCAATGTAGTAGAGTTGCAACATTATGTGGAGTTGGAAGACATGTTGCATGTGGCTATGAAGGTGGAGAGACAGTTGAAGAGGAAAGGGACAGCTAGGCAACCGATAGGAACTTCGAGTGCAAATCCATCTTGGAAACGGGATGGAACAACAACAACAACAACAACAACAACAACAACAATAAGGTTGATAAAGCTGTACCTAAGGGTAGGAATGAATGGCAAAAGGGGAAAGAGGAAAGTACTATCAAAACAGCACCCAAGACTGATTCACAACCATCAAGAAATTGAGACATCAAGTGTTTCAGATGTTTGGGGTCCGGGCACATCGCTTCTCAATGCCCAAATAAACGGGTAATGGTGTTGTTGGATAATGGAGAAGTGGTGAGTGAAAGTGAAGGCGAGTATGATGACATGCCTGCATTGGAGGACGTTGAAAAGGAAGAAAAATTGGAGTTTGCTGTTGGAGAATCGTTGGTGTCAAGAAGAGCTCTTAACACTCAAGTCAAAGTGGATGATTCAGAGCAGCAGCGAGAAAATATCTTCCATACACGTTGTTACGTCATGTAGCATGATAATTGATGGTGGGAGTTGTACGAATGTAGCTAGCACAACTATAGTTGAGAAACTAGGACTAGCATTGTTAAGACACCCTAGGCCTTATAAGTTGCAATGGTTGAATGAAAGTGGGGAAGTTAGGGTGAATAAAAGAGTTTTAATTGATTTCTCAATTGGGAGTTATAGTGACAAGGTAGTATGTGATGTGGTGCCTATGCATGTGGGTCATATCTTGTTAGGAAGACCATGGTAATATGATAGAAGGGTCACACATGATGGGTATAGGAATCGATATAGCTTTGTCAAGGATGGGAAGACTATTACTCTTGCTCCATTAACACCTGCACAAGTTTATGGAGATCAACTCAAGCTAAAAAGTGAGGAAGATGAGAGAATAAGAGAGTCTGGAAAAAGGAGAGGCAATAGTGAAACCATCGATAAGAGAGAAAATAGTGAGGTGGCTAAGAGTGGAGAAAAGAGAGAGGAGCCACATGAGGGGAAAGA
>NC_036238.1:28496802-28622878 GCF_002742605.1 Olea europaea var. sylvestris
TTGTTCTTTGCGTGAATTATTGGTAAGGGAAGCAATGGGGGTGGTTTAATGGGACACTTTGGGGTTTAAAAGACTTTAGACATGTTAGGAGAACATTTTTATTGGCCTAGAATGTGACATGACGTAGAGCAAATATGTGGAAAGTGCATAACTTGTAAAAAGGCTAAGTCTAAGGTTCAACCTCATGGATTGTATACTCCTTTGTCTGTGCCTAGTGAACCATGGGTAGACATATCTATGGATTTTGTGTTAGGTTTGCCTAGGACAAAGAGGGGTAGGGATTCAATATTTGTAGTGGTCGATAGGTTTAGTAAGATGGCGCACTTTATACCATGTCATAAAACTGACGATGCTACTAATATTGCGGGCTTGTTCTTTAAGGAAATAGTACATTTACATGGAGTACCTAAGAGTATAGTGTCAGATAGAGATGTGAAATTTTTGAGTCATTTTTGGCGTGTTTTGTGGAGTAAGTTAGGAACTAAGTTATTGTTTTCTACAACTTGTCACCTACAAACAGATGGTCAAACGGAGGTGGTAAATCGAACTATGACACAATTGCTTAGGACAGTGATCAATAAAAATTTGAAATCATGGGAAGAGTGTTTACCATTCATAGAGTTTGCATATAATCGAGCCATACATTCTACTACTTCATTTTCTCCTTTTGAGATTGTTTATGGGTTTAATCCACTAACACCTATGGAATTAATACCTTTACCTGTGCATGAACGAGGTAGCTTGGATGGGAAACGCAAGGCAGAGATGGTGAAAGCACTCCATGAAAGGGTCAGGATGCAGATCGAAGAGAAAGGAAAGCTGGTTGCATCAAAAGCAAACAAAGGAAGGAGACGTGTTATATTTGAACCTGGAGATTGGGTCTGGGTGCATTTCAGAAAGGAGCATTTTCCAGAACAGAGGAAGTCGAAGTCGCAACCAAGAAGCGATGGACCGTTTCAAGTCATCGAGCGGATCAACGACAATGCCTACAAAGTGGACTTACCAGGTGAGTATAATGTTTCAGCTACTTTTAATGTTGCTGATCTATCTCTTTTCGATGCAGGTTCAGATTCGAGGACGAATCCTTTTGAAGAGGGAGGGGATGATATGAATCAAGGCATGTCCACAACCAAAGTGAGTTAAGCGACGAGTTACGGAAAGGATCCATTGATAGTCGAAGGCGGACCGATGACACGATTGAGGACGAAGCGAGTGAAAGAAGCGATGGGATTGCTTGTCAAGCAAACAATTGATGAAACAATGTTCGGGAGGTCAAATGGAACAAGTTTCATGTTGGGGTCGAAGGCCGAAGGAACTTGGATCAACAAGATAAAAGCGGACGAAGGTGGCACGGAGTTGGTCTATGCGACCGCAGGCTCAACGACCTATGCGGCCGCATAGAAGGCCACCGAAACTACTTGTGGCTGGCTGGGTTGATCTATGCGACCGCATAGATCAAAAAACGGAAAAAAATTCGTTTTTTTTATTTTTTTGCCGAATCTTCTAATGTTGGTAGAACTCTTGTGAAATCAAAATATTACCATATTTTGATTAATTTGGACGTTTTTTATGCCATAGTATAAATAGGAAACTCTTTTCATTATGTAAAAAAACTTTTGGCATACAGAGAGAGATTTTTCCTTTCAATCAATTGTTCTTCATTGGACAAACTTAGAACTTATCAAGAATCAATTTCTTGTGGCGTTCTTGACGTCGGATTGTGGGTTTCATTGATTGTAATCAAGGGGTTTTAGATTCTCCGATAATCTAAGGTTTCGTGGTTCGATTATTGGGGTTCAAGATCCGAAACCGGATTAGTATTGGCGTTCTTGGGTTCCGCATCAATCTAGTTGTGGGTTTCGTAGTTTCCATTGCTACGGGGTTCGCATTAATAAGGGATCAGGTGGGGCCCTTTCCATTGGTGAGATGTGTAGGAAAATGGTTGTTTTGTCTATACAAAAATGGTTAAGTTTAATTTACAAGAACATAATTAAACTCAATGAAGATTGGAAACAAAAAGAAAGAAAAAGAACAAAAAATAAAGTAAGGAAAAGAAATATGAGGCAAGTGATTAACACTTTTTCCTTAGGACAAAATTGCCCCACAATGGTGCTAACGATTTACGGCACTTGGCTTCCAAGATATAACAGATACAATTTATGGTAAAAGCACTTTAAACCACAAACAACAGTGAACTCAAACGAAATTTTCTTTCTCTCTATAATAAAAAAATTATGGAATGATTTTTGGAGAGTTTTTCAAGAAAGTTTGATATAATGCTCAATATAAATGATATGAGATGTATAATGGATGGTCAAAGGGTCTTATATATAGAAGAGGTGAGGTTGTGAATGAAGAATCATGCTCCAAAACTCAGAAACCTTTAAGAAGGGGTGCATACTTTACTGTTGCTAGCCTGTCACTGACTTCTCGCTTGAGTGTCAGTGACATATTTTTAAAGAAACATTTTCATCTGCCTGTCACTTGAGCAATAGTCACATCACTTGAGTGCTAGGGGAGCGATAGAGTTAGGCAAATTTTCCAATAAGTTTATATCTCTTTCTTTCCAACTTTTGACTGGAATTTCTCATTCATTCAAAATTAATTTTAAAATTGAAATATACCATGACGATCTACTCAACGAGTAGAATAAACTAGTCTATTTATATTTATATAATTTGACTATAGGATTAAGTTCGAAGGCCGAAGTTCACACAAAGTCACCTTTCATGTTCTATACTTAACCAAAAATTTCAATCTTTAAACTAAATACCAACAAATCCCATTGAATGAAAATTCAAGTAGGTTCATGCTATGTGAAAGTATGATGCACTATAGAGAGAAAGAGTAGAAAAATACTACATTAGGTGAGGTAGCTTTCGGCCTTGAACTTTCCTTAGTGAAATACTAGCGGATTTACTTGGCTAATTGATTAACATAATGTCTCGAACATTCAGCCATTGGTGTAAACTAAGATAATAATACTCACATAGATATCTTTTCTAAATTGTTCATGTTGTCATGATTTGCTTTATTCTGGACAAAACTTATTAAAAAATAGTAGGCTTAATTTGAAATCATCAAGGATGAGATTGCAATCATCTAAGAACTAGAAACTCTATGAAGTTCTGGCTAAAATCTAAGCACCAAAGATTCCTTAAAACTTCAAGCATTACCACCAAGAATATGGAAAAATTTGTATGCTAATGAAATCACCAAGTGAGAAGGTGATATTGAACCAAAGAACATGAAACTCAACAATTGCAAGAGACAACTTAGTGTGATTTTACCAAAGTTTTTAAATACATTCAAAACTTCATCCTTTAAGTTCAAAAATAGGACCTAAGGAAATCTATAAAAGTTATTGACAATGACGAATGTATAATGTTTATCACTTAAACTTGTTGTTCTAGGTGGTCCAAAAAGATTCATGTGGAGAAGTTGAAAATGTTTTGTAGTTGAAGAGTGTTGCTAAAGTTTGAAAGAACTTTTTACTTGTTTTCCAAATTGACATGCACCACAAATTTTATCTTTTTCAAATTTCAAATTTGGCAAAGCTTTAGAAAAGCAAGTATTGAAAATTTTTGGTCTAAGAAGAACAAATCTTTAGCCCTCAAAACTATTAGGAAAGTAAATACTGAAACTACTAATGATGACAAACTTAAGGATGATGAGTTTACGTACCTTGCTAGGAAATTAAAAAAAATTCTTAAGAATAATAAGAGACCTTCTAAGAGATTTAAATGTAAGTCTAGTACATCTAGAAAATATAAAAGAGAGAAGAAACAATTTAAACCAATAGTAAATAAAAATAGTATTCGACAATGATACCAAAAACTTATCATTGATTTTATATTTCATAAGTGTACGAATCGTACAACTAATAAAGTAGATATAAGAGTCTAGATATTGTTATGATAGTAAATGAAAACAAAACTAAAGACCTCTAAAGCTGGGCAGTCCATATAGGTTGATCTGCACAAGTACCCTAATCTATTGAGGTAGGTAGAGTGGTTCATTCTCATGATATTATCAATGATCTCAACCTTTTGAAGCTAAATGAATTTGCAACTTGGTTTCCCTCTCTATACATGTAGGAAATCGTGTCTCTATCGAAGGAAATGAGGTTTCTGATCTATCTAAGAATGTCTTGAATCATCCACGTCTTCCGCCTTTGATGATGCAGTAAATAGTCAAAGTCGAATTTGATATGTCCTTCCATACAATATAATTTGGGAAATCAATGCATGAGGGAATAGCCCTAATCTGCTTCGCCATAATTGGAGGAAGAACCTATAATTGACGTCCAATATCCCATCAGTGCTTCAAAAAATCCCCCACCTTCATAGATGTATGCTGCCAGTGTGGAAATAAGGATGTCAACATGGAATTGCCCATCTAGCAAACATGCCAGAATAATATTTGGCCTGTTCCAAAGTGCTGCGTAATATGTGGCTTTGTCCGTGGTCCAACTAATGTCAACCTCTTCTAGGTAAGAGAGGCAGAACAGAGAACAGTTGTAAGTTAAGGATGTGTCCCCATACAATACTTGCCCAGTAGGAACTAAGTTCAAAGCAATCTCTGAGAATGGAACAACCTCAGAGCTTCATAGAGAGGGTATCCACCACATCTTGTAATCTCTTAAAGCCTAGACCTCCCTCATCAGCAAGAATACAAATCTTCTTCTAACTCTTCCAATATAAACAATGCGTCTGATCCTTGAAGTCTCATAAGAATTGCTCCAAGATGCTCTCAAGTCTTCAATACAACCATGGGAGGCTGTAAAATTTGAAGAAGATATAGTGGCATAGAGGATAATACTAACCTTAGCAGAGTAATATGATTGCTCGGTGAAAACAAATGAGAAGCTCAACTTGAGATTCTGTCCCTGACCTTCTGGATAAGGTCATCATAGATAAATCTTCTTTCAGTCTCCTTAAATAAGAGGATACCTAAATAAGTGAAAGGCTGCTATTGATGTCTAAACCCAGTCAAAATCTCCAATCATCTAATTTGGTTAGTGGATGCTCATTTGGATAGTATGAGTCCATTTTTCTCTCTATTCACCAATTGGCTAGAAACTCACTTGTAGTGCACCAATCATTCAAGGACCCTCATGATAGACAATTTTTGCCCGTTGGCGAAAATGATCATATCATCAGCAAATGAAAGGTGAGAGACATAAATATCACCTCTATGTCGATAGCTCACATTAGGATAAGTTAGAAATCGTTGAGTGAGTGGGCAAGAGAAGTATCCTGCAGCTATGATGAATAGAGGTGTCAAAATGGATCATTCTATCTGAGCCCTCCTGAGAAAGGAAATAAACCATTCGGATGACCATTTAGGAGTACTGAGAAACGATACTACAAGATGCACCATTTGATCCTGTTAATCTAAATTTGACCAAAACTAAAGGCCTTCAAGACAGAGTAAATGAAGACCCAATCTATATGATCATATGCTTTAGCCATATCTAACTTTAGCATAGTATTACTCACTCTAACTTTATCATCTAAAATGTGGAGAAGCTCTTGAGCCAATGAGACATTATCCCTAATCAAGTGACCAGGGATGAAACCACTTTGCTGGGGAGAGATAATGCTCGGTAGTAGTGAACTCAATTGATTGTTCAAAAGCTTAGTAATAATCATATTGAACATCGTATATAAGCTGATAGGTCTAAATTCTGTCTATTTATAAGCTCACTTCCTTTTAGGGAGCAAAACACTAGAGGTAGTAGGAAATCCATGAGTAGATGACCATTGTTAAAGAAATCCAAGACCATCTTGTATACATCATCCTAAATAATGTCCCAACAATACTGGAAAAACAATGATAAGAAGCTATGTGGACTGCAACACTGTTAGCGTCAATGCTAAAAGCCATCCTCCGTACCTGATGAATAAAATAGGATGATTAAGTGCTAAAGTATCACCCTCTATCAGTAGCTTGGGTATAATATCTGAATGGATGTATCCAAAGGCTATGGAAGGATAGACAAAAGGTCCTGATAAAATAAGATATTTGAAGTTTGAATGTTAGTAAGGTAGCTAGGATTTCTCCTGCCCATGTCTTGATGGACCTAATATGTGATTCGATCTGACGTCTCTGAACCATCGTATGAAAGTATCGAGTGTTGTGTTCTTCCTCACACACCCAAAGTAAATCGATCTTTTACTTCCAAAAGCCATCCTCTATAGATAAGGCCTGGTTCAAAACTGCCTAAGCACGACACAGTAAGTCGTGATGCTCTGGTGTAGGATCTCTATCATATACTATTTCTACCTCATCAACCTTATTTTCAACATTCCTCACCTACTAGAAAACATCTCAAAACACATGTCGATTCTACCAATGTAGTCCTTATTTTAGCATGAAGAACTTCTCCCAAACCATCCCTATAAGATGAGTTGATAGTGACCACTTCTGAAAGACAAATGCTGAAAAGTCAAGATGCTTGGTCTAAACATTGAGAAATCTAAAAGGTTTGGGCCACAAATCATCGTTAGAATTCCATTGTAGTAGAAGTGTTGAGTGTTTGGATGAAGTTCGATTCAAGAGCCTCACAATAAGCTATTGATAAAATAATGTAGCTATGGAATTATTAAGTACCCTATCCAATCACTTCTTGACTTGATCATTAGTCCAGGATCATAATCTAGCATCATATTAGAGAAGAAAGTAATGTCTCAATCATGAGTATTAAGACAGTGCGCTTATCAAGTCTCTCTAAGTAACCTGGGATTATCTGTATCGAGAAAGATATGGTGAAGACCCACTTATAAGTCCTTTTGAACAATTGTCTCACAGGAAGCATACATAGGTATCAAGTAGATGGAATGAGATAGTTTGGGATTCTCAACTTTAATGTGAAGAAACTGGGGATGATCATCAATAACAGTAATAATATTTTCCATGTTCTAGAAAAATACATCTTATTCGACTCGTACTAGATTTTTGTGTTAAAGGACAGATATTATCGAATATAGATAAAACCATCTTGAAGAACAAAATGCTCCAGAGTAACCAAAAGATAGTCTTGATGAAGCTGGATAAGTCTTTTGAGGGGCTAACGTGTACTACACTAGCTACACTTCTCATATTCTATATGATGACACTCATAAGGATGGAAAATCTGATGGGATATCATGTGACTAACTCTTAGTGACCATCCTGGTCATATGTGGAGTATCAATAGCTTGCAGATATTTATTGACAGGGACGTAACCATTATCCTCTATCTATCCAGTCATACCACTCAAATCCTTAGTAGAAGACCTACAGAACATGCCTTGCTAGTGTACCTTAATTTGTGATTTACTTTCTGTATCTGATTGCTCAAATTGTAGTGAAAGGATAGATGCTTCCACATTTTACTGACAAAAAGAAGGGATAGTAATAGTAATAGGTGTTTGTGTCCAAACTAGAGATGGACCTATAATTTGTATAACTATGATACTTAAATTCTCTGAGCTTACTGGTATTTTTGGTCCGTAAACCATAAAATCTACAACGGGTTCAAAATATAAAGTATAGGTAGGCCTGACAACCTAGGGTTGGACACCACAATAGTAGTAACTATAGTAGAAGTAGATGGTAATGTAGATCTGATCTGATGAGTAAGTGTACTGAGAACTAGCTGTACTGCGCGAATCATGGGACTTATTGATGGAGCAACCGTACTGAGTATGTGTGCTAACAGGGGCTAAAATATCAATAGTAACAACTAGTGATGCTTGTTGTAAAGTATAATAAACTTGAAAACACGAAGTGCTAGTAGAGCCCTGTCTTCTTTGATTCCTACAAATTGGAACCCATCACTTAGGAAGATCAACAAGTACCTCATTATCCTTTTCCTTGTCCTGGTCAACAGTAGGCATAGGAAACCCAGACAGAGGTGATAAGGGTCACATGCTATAAGCTGAAAATAGATGTCCATTTAATAACTTGCATTAGATACCCATTAATATACCAAACAGATTTTTTGATTAAAGGAGGGCAGTACCTCAGAGATTTTATTAATATGTCCTTACTTGCGGTGGATAAATACCGTGGTTACATATAATATCAACGAAAGTAATAGATGAAGAAGTACTATTTCACTTTACAATGAAAGTGAAAAATAACTTGAAAGTAATGAAAACGGAAGCATTACTTTCCTTACAATAAGCGCTAATGTGAACCAAAAGTAAAATTGAAATAATCAAATTCTAATGCTTGGTAATCCATGTCTGTCAATCTATATGAGTGCCCTAATATATTGTGGTAGATTAGCTAGTCTATATACCTGATATCACCAATGGTCCCAACCCTCTTTAACAAGTGTATTTGCAACCTGGTTCTCTTCTCTATAGATTTGAAAATCATATCTCTATTAAAGGAGATGATGTTTGTGATCTGTCTGAGTATACCATGAATATCACATGACCATCTGCCTCGACTGATGTAGTGAATTGCTAGAATAGAGTCTAACTTAACTTAAGTGCGCGTAAACCTAAGACCTCTAGCCAGTATTATCCATGAAAAATAGCCATGAGTTTTGTATCTAATATCATGCATTGTCCATATGAAGCTGAGAAAGCTCTAATACATTTACCAACTTGATCCTTGATGATGCATATTCCGCTAGTACAACCATTATTGATACATTCATCAGTATTGATCTTGATAGTGGGAAAATATGGAGGAAGAGTCATAAAAATACCAAAAAGTAGAGCAATTGAATGTCATCGTGCCACTGTAGTGATTGAAATAATCCTCTAATATGAAGGAAGAAGAACATACAATTCACTTTCCAAATGATTAGTCTTGACATCATATGTACATCCCTATGCTCCATATCATTCCTCTTGGTCTATAGAAACTACAAGATTAATAGAGGAATAATGCTGTAAATGTACCCACTTCATGCAAACTATGAAAAAACCACCAAAGGAAATCTCTGTTTGACGCTCCCATCTACAATCACAGGAATTAGGAAAAAATCCTTGAAATGTTATTGAACCTATTCTGAAATACTGCTATCAGTGGAAATATAACTAATGGTCTCAATCTTAGAACAAAACTGACAACAAAAAGCCAATTGACTGCTTATCCTCATCTAAATAACAACATCCACTAGAATCAAATCCTGCCATAATCTCCAATAGAAGAATGAAATTGTGGTAAGTATGATAGGGCTCCAAAGTAGACGAAATGAATCATGCATCGACTTACTAGAACGGGTCAACTGCCATGTTGACATGATCGTATGTAGCCCTCTAAAAATGCAATCTCGGACATCAACATGCAGCAAAATTGTCGCAATTTGTTATGCTATAATTGGTGGAAGAGCTTATAGTAATAGTCCAAAATCCCATCTAGTCTCCTTGAAAAAATTCTACATCATCGCAGATGTGTGCTGTCTTGTGGAAAATGGATGCCAATGTAGCAATACCAATCCAACAATCATGCCAAAAGAAAACGTGACCTGTTCTAAGGTGCCATGCAATGTATGGCCCGACAAGTAGACCAATTCTCTTCAGTTTTTTTCTATATAGGAGACACTGAATGAGGAGTTGCTGCAAGTGATGGATGCGTCTCTCTACAATATTTACCTAGTAAAAAGTAAGTGCAAAGAGAACTACGAGACCTGAATAAGTACCAGGGCCTCAAGGAGAATGTGTCCATCGTTTGTTGTAATCTCCTGAAGTGCGATCCACCCTCGTCTGTATGAAGGTAAATCTCCTTCCAACTCTACCAATGTAAACATTGTGCATGATCCTTAAAATCCTATAGGAATTGCACAAATATACTCACCAACCTACGACCTTAAGAGGCCACATAATTTGGAAAAGATATAGTGGTAAAGAGGAGAGAACTAATCTTAGTAAAGTATTTCGACCACTAGGAGAAAGAAGTTGTGTTGCCTACCCTAAAAGTATACTCTGACCTTCATAACAATGTCATAAAAAAGAAAGCTCTTCTTAAACAAGGGAGCTCCGAAATGTGTGAATGACTACTGCTGATGTGAAAATCCAGTCAAAATTATTAGCTCCGCATCTAAGTGTTCGATGCCCATCGAGATAGTATATGACCTCTCTTATCTCTATTCACCAATTAGCCAAAGACCCCTTCGTAGTGCTCCAAACAATTGAGGACCCCTCTGATATACTTTTTTTGGCCATTGGTGAATATAATCACGTCGTTAGTGAAAGTAAGATGAGAGATAAGAATATTACCTCCATGCCGATATTGTATACTTTCAATACCTGAAACCTCTGAATAAGCAAGCAAGAAAAGTAATATACAAAAATTGTTATACCACGTTCATTTTTCCTTCTCCCAACCTTTTAAGTCCATGCATTATATAAATACCCATACATGGACTTCCCCCAACCTTTTAAGTCCACGCATTAAATAAATACTCATATATGGACTTCGGGGACTATTGTCATACCCTTTTCCCAATAGGGACCCAAAACACGCCAAGTGGCAGGCGAAACCATAGGCATTCCACACCCTTTTATCGGTCAAACCCATGGGATAACAAACCAAATAGATGAACCGCTTAAGATCGACCCATCCCTATCTAAACCATCACACCCAAACCTGTGGAGATGAACCGTCTCACAGGAACCCAGGCGAAAGAAACGAGATTAGTCATGAGTTATTGGTAGAAGATCTTCTGGATCTCAGCTAACAACACGACTGATTTGACTGCCTTCTGACATAGCCGCCATAACCGACCTACTTGGTATAATCCATTACAGCAAATTACAAAATGGGAAATGACAAGTCAGCATTGTAATTTAATACTCATGATTGATTGATTGATGGGCATGACGGGAGTCCTCAAGCTCATAGGTAGAGCCACATATCTCCAATTCGATGGTCTATATTCATCATCCCACATTATAAAAGCTCACACTTGTTGTCATTCGAGAGGTAATGCAAGTTTAGACTTTGACACTATCACTTTGCTCTCTATATTTTTTACTCTCGACTCCGACCTCCTTTATTTTATATTGAAGGCTTATGTTAAAAGCTCTTCCACACTCACATATATCTTCCCCAACTGACTTGACCGTCGGAGTACGCACGGTCGGCTCCATCCCCACTGGAGAAGGCCACGTGTGTCTAACAGTTTGTACTAGTGTGCAGGAAAATGGCTTGTTTGGACATGAGAGATCTCGAGATCTGTTAGCGACTTGGAGGTACAATTTTTGAGGTCAACATATTCGTACCATCTGTGGGAAACCACATATTTTAACCACGAACATCCTAGTGGTATAAGCTAGTTTAGAGCGCATTTTTCTCCGGCCAGACCTTGAAGAAAGGTCCAGTTTCTTGAAAAAGAACGACAGGGAGAAATGGAAGATCCAAAGCAACATATTTGAAATTATCATCGAGAGTGCAATCAGCAACACCCTATAAGTTCTAGTCATTATGACTCCCATAGCAGAGGACATTGACGGGAGGCCTCTGAAGAAGAGGTCCTCCATACTAATGTCACCACCAACACAGATGAGGTGAGATCAATGCGCGTCTGGCAAGAGAAGTGCAAGAGATAGTAGTTAACATGAGAGATATTGCCCAACAGAATGCTACAATGTGGTAGTTGCTTATAAAGATGCAAGGATAGGCAGGATACCAGGGATACTGCAAACTTACAAAATCAGGCTGAAACGTCCCACTCACTAAGGTATCAGGCGGATGATTGCGAATCGGAGGGTCCCTACAGATCTTTCGAGTTGGATGATGATGAATACAACCTCCCATTTTCACGAGAATTGAGGAATGCTAAAGTGCCTAGCCACTTTGTCCCCCCAAAGATACCCAAATATGAAGGGAAGGGAGATTCGGCGAAACACCTAAACAACTACATAACCCACATATCTCTCAAAGGAGCCCTCACCAGCACTGAAATACAGAGCTTTCCACTTGACCTAAATAGCGGTAGCTGAAATTTGGTATAGTCGTCTCCCGACTGGAAGTATTAGAAGTTGGCTTGACCTCAAGAAGACATTCTTGAACCAATACTTGGTAAGCAAAGAAGATGAAGCCCCTATCCAAGGGCTTCAGGACATGAGGCAGCAGTTTGGAGAAACTTTAAAGAGCTGCTTGGCAAGATTCACGGACGAAATGATCTACTGTGAGTAAGTGACTGACAGAGATGCTCTATCTATTTTGTGAGGAGGCCTCAACATGAACACCCTTTTCCGGAGGGATGTGAGAAACAAGAATCTGACCACTTATGACGCTCTGGTAGAAATGATGAGGAGCAAAATAGTTAATGAGAAATTAATTGACCATCCCAACTGAACCTCTTTGGGGCTCTCCCCCTTCCATAGAGCTAGAGACGAGGCCCAGTGTCACACTTGGTAACCCAGCAATGGACCTAGGCCGGGCAGACAATTACCCCTACTTCAGGTCAAGCTCTGGTGACCTCCACATTAAATGCAATACCATCCCTGGCCTATGAAAAAGTTGGACCCGATGTACAAACGCGAACAAATCATCCAAGAGAAAGAGGTCGAGGGAAATGCCATGAATCCGGAGAAAATCGTACTATGCATATCATCGAGCCCACGATCATAGCACCACAAATTACTTAACGAGGATCTACAATGAAGAATAGTCGAACCGGTATGGTGATAGGGAGACCGGTCGCAGAAACAGGAGAGACACCCTCTCTGACAAGAGCAATGGCCCAGTAAGCAGAAGCTAGGAGGACTCAAAGAGATCAGTCTCCGGGACAATCAGATGATGAAGAAAGGAAAAGGCCTAGAGACGCTTGGAGGTAAAGGAAGGAGCCTCGCGTTGGGGTAGAAAATGAACCCATCAAGGAAATTGACACCATAGTTAGAGGCCTTCATGTGGGAGGCGAATCCAGAAATGCCCAAAGAAACTATGCCAGTAAAGACAAAGACCCCCCAATGACGAGCTACTTGGTCAACAGTAACCCGCGTGGAATCCACACTACTCTCCCAATTTTGTTCATGCAAGAAGATACTATCGATGTGCACTACCCCCATTGTGACGCGTTGGTTGTGCGAGCCATTATCGCTATGAACGGCTTAAGTCGCATGCTCATTGACAACAGGAGTTCGATCAACATCCTGTTTGGAGCAACTTATGTCCCCATGGCTTGACCCCAATAATAGCCCCTTTATACTATTTTACAGGGGACAACATCATTCCTAGAGAAAGGGTCACACTAGCTATGAAAATGGGGCACCCCCATTAACGGCTCACCACTTAATGGAATTCTTGGTAGTGGACCACCGTTCGGCATACCATGGAGTTCTAGGATGACCCGCATTGATGGAACTCTAGGCGATAACATCTATCCACCATTTATGCATGAAATTTCCAACCGAACAAGGTATTGAATTGGTTTGATGCGATCAGTAGGATTGAGAAAATGCTACCTTAGTTTTATGCGAAAGTTCGAACACTGAAATATGAACATGATCCTCCTAGACACAGAAATGCTTGACGCCCCTGAAGAAGGGAGAGACGTCGAAATGATAGAAGGAACCGTTTCCAAATGGGGAGCAATGGGGGTAATCCTAGACCCCAGGATAATGGAGGCAGAATGACAATCTACGTCGATCGAAGAATTGGAGCCCTTTGTATTAGATCCGACAGATCCCACGAAGACACTCTTGGTGGGAAAAGAATTGAGCTTGGGAGACAAGCAAAAGTTAATGAACTTTTTCCTAGATAACTTGGATATCTTTTCTTGGAAACACGGTGATATGATGGGCATTGATCCCATGATCAGCTGCCACCACCTCAATGTTGACCCCAAGTTCACTCCCCATCGATAGGAGCGAAGGGCCTTGAACACGGAACGATATGAAGCCTTGAAAGGAGAGAGTCTGAAACTGAAGGATAATGGGTTCATCAGGGAGGTATTCTACCCAAAATGGATATCAAACCCGATCCTTGTAGAGATGCATAATGGCAAATGGAGAGTCTCTATAGACTTTTCAAATCTTAACCAAGTGTGTCCGAAGGATAGTTTCCCACTCCCCATGATTGATCAGTTAGTAGACACCACTACAAGCCACGAGTTACTAAGTTCCTTGGATGCTTATTCAGAGTACAACCAAATACCTATGAACCCATCTGACGAAGAACACACTTCATTTATTACTGATCGCAGACTATACTGTTACAAAGTAATGCCCTTCTTCTACCCAAAATGGATATCAAACCCGATCCTTGTAGAGATGCATAATGGCAAATGGAGAGTCTCTATAGACTTTTCAAATCTTAACCAAGTGTGTCCGAAGGATAGTTTCCCACTCCCCATGATTGATCAGTTAGTAGACACCACTACAAGCCACGAGTTACTAAGTTCCTTGGATGCTTATTCAGAGTACAACCAAATACCTATGAACCCATCTGACGAAGAACACACTTCATTTATTACTGATCGCAGACTATACTGTTAC
Organism: Olea europaea var. sylvestris; assembly: GCF_002742605.1. NCBI lineage: Eukaryota > Viridiplantae > Streptophyta > Magnoliopsida > Lamiales > Oleaceae > Olea > Olea europaea. The sequence goes on from NC_036238.1 coordinate 28,511,250, forward strand.
AAAGTAATGCCCTTCAGCCTGAATAATATCGGGGCCACATACCAGATGCTAGTCAATGCAATGTTCTCCGACCTCCTCGGAAAGACAATGGAAGTATATGTCGATGACATGCTTGTAAAAAGTTTGAGGGTCATAGATCACACTGAACACTTGAAAGAAGCTTTCGAGATATTAAGAAAGTACTGGATGAAGCTGAACCCATTGAAGTGTGTTTTTGGCATAGCCTCAGGGAAATTTCTGGGTTATCTGGTTAACCAATGAGGGATTGAAGCAAACCCAGATAAAATCAGAGCCCTGCTAAATATGAGATCCCCTTCAAAGCCTAAGAAGTTGCAAAGCTTGACAGGTTGACTTATTGCTTTAAGTCGATTTATCTCAAAGGCAACAGACAAATACCTCCCATTTTTCAAAGTCCTCAAATTAGGAAAAAAGTTCCAATGGAACGAGGAGTGTGAAATGGCTCTTCAGGGGCTGAAGGGGCACTTGGGGGCAGCCCCCTCCTCTCCAAACCAAAAGAAGGAGAAGCCTTTATACTGTACTTGTCTGTCTCGACAGAAGCTGTAAGTTTAGTTCTCGTAAGGGAAGAAGATGGAACACAATAGTCAAATTTGATTGAAACTTGCCAATGAACAAAATGCAGATAAATTTTTGTCAAACTTGAATAGAAACACGCTAATGAACAAAACCTAAGTGAGATTTTAGTCAAATTTGATTGGAAACGCACCGTTGAACAAAATGCGGATGAAATTTTTGTTAAATTTGACTAGAAACGTGTCAATGAACCAAATTTAGGTGAAATTTTAATCAAATTTGATTAAAAATAGGCCAATCAACAAAATCGATTGAAATTTTAGTCAAATTTGGTTGGAAACGCGCCAATGAACTAAACCCATGTGAAATTTTAGTCAAATTTGATTGGAAGCGCACTAATGAACAAAATTCAGAAGAAAATTTCCTCAAATTTGTTTGAAAAAGAGTCATTTAACAAAATTCAGATAAAATTGTAGTCATATTTGATTTGATGTGCACCAATGAACAAAATTCAGACGAAATTTTAGTCAAATTTGATTAGAAATGCTCCAATGATAAAACTCAACTGAGAAATTAGTCAAATTCGATTACAAACACACCAACGAACTAAACTCTGGTGAAATTTTAGTTAAATTTGATTGGAAACCCACCAATAAACAAAATGCAGATGGCATTTTTTTTCAAATTTTATTGAAAACGTGCCAATGAAATAAACCTAAGCAAAATTTTAGTCAAATTTGATTGGAAACCCACCGAAGAGCAAAACCCATGAGAAATTTTGGTCAAATTGATTGGAAACCCACCGAAGAGCAAAACGCAGACAAAATTTTTGTTGAATTTGGCCTTCGTTTGGCCCTCATTTGGGAAAAAAATTAATGATTGAAAAATGAGTGGTTGAAAAACCAAGAAAATTTTTCGGTTTACGTGTAATATTATTTTATGAAAGATTGTGTGGTTGAAAATAGGAGAGAGAAAAATGAAATGTAATGAAATGAAAATTAATGGGGGCCAAACGGGGGCTTGATTGGAAACGCACCATTGAACCAAGCTCTAGTGAAATTTTAGTCAAATTTGATTAGAAGTATGCCGATGAACAAAACTTCAGTGAAATTTTAATCAAATTTGATTGGAAATGAGCCAATGGACAAAATTCATGTGAAATTTTAGTCAGATTTGATGGAAAATGCACCAAATAACAGAATCCAGATGAAATTTTACTCAAATTTGATTGAAAATGCTCCATTTAACAAACCCGAAATGAAATTGTAGTCATATTTGATTTGAAGCGTGCAAATAAACAAAATCCAGACCAAATTTTAGCCAAATTTGATTGGAAACGTGCCAAAGAACTAGCCAGTGTGAAATTTTAGTAAAATTCTATTAGAAATGCGCCAATGATAAAACTGAATTCAAAATTTGGTCAAATTTGATTACAAACAATGAATGAAACCAAGATGAAATTTTAGTCAAATTTGATTGAAAACTCACCGACGAACAAAATACAAATAAAATTTTAGTCAAATTTGAGTGAAAACGTGTCAATGAACTAAACCTAAATGGAATTTTAGTCAGATTTGACTAGAGACCCGCAAATGAACAAAATCAAATTTAAAATTGAGTCAAATTTAATTGTTAAACTCCAATGAACTAAATCCATGAGAAAATTTAGTCAAATTTGATTGGAAACTTGTCGATGAACAAAATGCGGATGAAATTTTTGTAATATTTGATTGGAAACGCGCCAATGAACCTAGCTCAAATGAAATTTTAGTCAAATTTGATTAAAAACAAATGAATGAACAAAACCTTGGTGAAATTTTAGTCAAAATATGATTGGAAACACACCAATGAACTAAACTCGAGTGAAATTTGATTGGAAGCGTGCCAATGAGCAAAATCCAAATGAAATTTTACTGAAATTTGATTGAAAACTAGCCATTTAACAAAACTCTGATAAAATTGTGATTATATAAGATTTGAAGCGCGCCAATGAACAAAATCCATACGAAATTTTAGTCAAATTTGATTGAAAACACGCCTAACTAAACCGATGTGAAATTGTAGTAAAATTCTATTGGAAACGCGCCAATGATAAAAATCAACTAAAAATTTAGTCCATTTGATTATAAACACACCAACGAACTAAATCTTGATGAAATTTTAGTCAAATTTGATTGGAAACTCACTGATGAACAAAATACAGATGGAATTTTAGTCAAATTTGATTGAAAATGTGCCAATGAACAAAACCTAAGTGGAAATTTAGTCAAATTTGACTGGAAACTCGCTAATGGACAAAATCAAATTTAAATTTGAGTCAAATTTAATTCGAAACATGCCAATGAACAGAACCCATGAGAAATTTTAGTTAAATTTGATTGGAACCCCATCGACGAATAAAACGCAGATGAAATTTTTGTCAAATTTGTTTGAAAATGTGCCAATGAACTAAACTCATGTGTAATTTTAGTGAAATTCCATTGGAAAAGCCTCGATGATAAAACTTAGCTGAAAATTTAGTCAAATTTGATTCGAACACCCCAATGAACTAAACCTAGGTGAAATTTTGGTCCAAATTGATTGGAAACCCATTGATGAACAAAACGCAAATGAAATTTTTGTCAAATTTTATTGAAAACGCGCTAATGAAATAAAACCTAAGAGGAATTTTAGTTATATTTGATTGGAAACTTGCTGAACAAAATCAAACTTAAATTTGAGTCAAATTTGATTGAAAATGTACCAATGAACTAAACCCATTTGAAATTTTAGTTAAATTTGATTGGAAAACCATCAATGAACAAAACACAGATGAAAATTTTGTCAAATTTGATTGGAAACGCACCAATGAACTAAAATCAGAAGAAATTTTAATCAAATTTGGTTAGAAATAGGCCAACGAACTAAATTAGGTGAACTTTTAATCAAATTTGGTTAGAAACAGGCCAATGAACTAAATTAGGTAAACTTTTAGTCAAATTTAGTTGGAAGCGCACCAATGAACAAAATTCAGGAGAAATTTTGCTCAAATTTAATTGAAAATGCGCTATTTAACAAAACTTAGATGCCATTGTAATCGTATTTGCTTTGAAGTGACCCAATGAGCAAAATTCAGACAAAATTTTAGTAAAATTTGGTTGGAAACACGCCAAAGAACTAAACCCATGTGAAATTTTAGTAAAATTCTATTGGAAACACTCTAATGATAAAACTTAATGGAAAACTTTGTCAAATTTGATTACAAACATGCCAATGAACTAAACTCAAGTAGAATTTTAGTCAAATTTGATTGGAAACCCGCCGATGAACAAAACGCAGATAAAATTTTAGTCAAATTTGATTGAAAATGCGCCAATGAACTGAACCTAACCGAAAATTTATTCAAATTTGATTGGAAACCCACTAATGAACAAAATCAAATTTAAATTTGAGTCAAATTTAATTCGAAATGTGCTAATGAACTGAACCCATGAGAAATTTTAGTGAAATTTCATTGGAAACTCGCAGACGAACAAAATGTAGATGAAATTTTTGTCAAATTTGATTGAAAACGTGCCAATGAACTAAACTCATGTGAAATTTTCGTAAAATTCCATTGGAAACATGCCAATGATAAACCTCAACGGAAAATTTTGTCAAATTTGGTTGCAAACACGCCAACGATCTAAACCTAGCTGAAATTTTGGTCAAATTTGAATGGAAACCTGTCGATGAACAAAACGCAAATGAAATTTTTGTCAAATTTTATTGAAAACGCGCCAATGAACTAAACCTAAGCGAAATTTTAGTCAAATTTGACTGGAAACCGCTAATGAACAAAATTAAACTTAAATTTAGGTCAAATTTGATTGGAAACGTGCCAATGAATTAAACCCATGAAAATTTTTAGTTAAATTTGATTGGAAACACATCGATGAACAAAACGCAGATGAATTTTTTGTCAAATCTGTTTGGAAACATGCCAATGAACTAAACTCAGGTGAAATTTTAATCAAATTTGATTAGAAACGGGCCAATGAACAAAGTCAGGTCAAATTTTAGTCAAATTTGGTTGGAAACGCACCAATGATCTAAACCCATGTAAAATTTTAGTTCAAATTTGATTGGAAGTGCGCCAATGAACCAAATCCAGATGAAATTGTGCTCAAATTTAATTGAAAACGTGCTATTTAACAAAACTCAGATGACATTGTAATCATATTTGCTTTGAAAAGTGCAGATGAACAAAATGACAAAATTTTAGTCAAATTTGATTGGAAACGCGCTAAAGAACTAAACTCGTGTGCTATTTTTGTAAAATTCTATTGAAAACGTACCAATGATAAAACTCAACCGCAAACTTTGTCAAATTTGATTACAAACATGCCAAGGAACTAAACCCATGTGAAATTTTAGCCAAATTTGATTGGAAACCCGTCGATGAACAAAACGCAGAAGAAATTTTTGTCAAATTTAATTTAAAACGTGCCATTGACAAAATTTAAGCGAAATTTTAGTCAAATTTGATTGGAAACCCGTCGATGAACAAAACGCAGAAGAAATTTTTGTCAAATTTAATTTAAAACGTGCCATTGACAAAATTTAAGCGAAATTTTAGTAAAATTTGACTGGAGACCCGCTAATGAGCTTAATCAAATTTAAATTCGAGTCTAATTTGATTAGAAATGAACAAATGAACTAAGCCAATGAGAAATTTTAGTCAAATTTGATTGAAACTCGCCATTGAAAATGCGCCAATGAACAAAACCTAAGCGAAATTTTAGTCAAATTTTACGAAAACCCGCTAATGAACAGAATCAAATTTAAATTCAAGTCTAATTTGATTGGAAACGAACCAATGAACTAAATCAATGAGAAATTTTAGTCAAATTTTACGAAAACCCGCTAATGAACAGAATCAAATTTAAATTCAAGTCTAATTTGATTGGAAACGAACCAATGAACTAAATCAATGAGAAATTTTAGTTAAATTTGATTGGAAACGATCCAATGAACCAAACTCAGGAGAAATTTTAGTCAAATTTGATTAAAAACACGCCAATGAACAAAATCTAGGTGAAATTTTAGTCAAATTTGATTGGAAACGCACCATTGAACAAAACTTTTTGTCTGATTTGACTGGAAACGTGCTAATGAGCCAAACTCCGGTGAAATTTTAATCAAATTCGATTAAAAACATGCCAATGTACAAAATTGGTTGAAATTTTAGTCAAATTTGGTTGGAAACGCGCCAATGAGTGAAATTTTAGTCAAATTTGATTGGAAGCGCACCAATGAACAAAATTCAGAAGAAATTTTCCTCAAATTTGTTTGAAAAAGAGTCATTTAACAAAACTTAGATGCAATTATAGTCATATTTGATTTGAAGCGTGCCAATGAACAAAATTTAAATGATATTTTAGTCAAATTTGATTAGAAATGAGTCAATGATAAAAATCAACTGAAAAATTAGTCAACCTTTATTACAAACACGCCAACAAACTAAACTCAGGTGAAATTTTCGTTAAATTTGATTGGAAAGCCCCCGATGACCTAAACATAAGTGAAATATTTGTCAAATTTTTTTTTGAAAACGCGCCAATGAACTAAACCTAAGTGAAATTTTTGTCAAATTTGACTGGAGACCTGCTAATGAACAGAATCAAATTTAAATTGGAGTCTAATTTGATTTGAAACTAACCAATGAAAAAATTCAGAAGAAATTTTCTTCAAATTTGTTTGAAAAGAGTCATTTAGCAAAACTCAGATAAATTTGTAGTCATATTTGATTCGAAGTGCGCTAATGAATAAAATTCAGACGAAATTTTAGTCAAATGTGATTAAAAACGCGCCAATGATGAAACTTAGCTGAGAAATTAGTCAAATTTGATTACAATCACGCCAATGAACTAAACTCAAGTGAAATTTTAGTTAAATTTGATTGGAAACCCATCGATGAAAAAAATGCAGATGAAATTTTTGTCAAACTTTATTGAAAACGCGCCGATGAAATAAGCCTAAGCGGAATTTTAGTCAAATTTGACTGGAAACTCGTCAATGACCTAAGCCCATGAGAAATTTTACTCAAATTTGATTGGAAACCCATCGAAGTGCAAAACGCAGATGAAAATTGTCGAATTTGATTGGAAACGGACCATTGAACCAAACGCTGGTGAAACTTTAGTCAAATTTGATTAGAAACACGCCAATGAACAAAACTCAGGCAAAATTTTATTCAAATTTGATTGAAAATTCACCAATGGACTAAATTGATGTGATATTTTAGTCATATTTGATTGGAAGTGCACTAATGAACGGAATTCAGATGAAATTTTACTTAAATTTGATTGAAAACACACTATTTAACAAAACTCAAACGAAATTGTAGTCATATTTGATTTGAAGCGCGTCAATGAACAAAATTCAGATGAACTTTTAGCCAAATTTGATTGGAAACGTGCCAAAGAACTAAGCCCGTGTGAAATTTTAGTAAAATTCTATTGGAAACGCGCTAGTGATAAAACTCAACTGAAAATTTGGTCAAATTTGATTACAAACATGCTAATGAATGAAATTCAGGTGAAATTTTTGTCAGATTTGATTGGAAACCCATTGATGAACAAAATGCAAATAAAATTTTAGTTAAATTTGGTTCAAAATGCTTCAATGAATTAAACCTAAGTGGAATTTTAATCAGATTTGACTAGAGACCCGCAAATGGACAAAGTCAAATTTAAATTTGAGTCAAACTTAATTGTTAACGTGCCAATAACTAAACTTATGAGAAATTTTAGTCAAATTTGATTGGAAACCCAGCGATGAACAAAACACGGGTGAAATTTTTGTCAATTTTGATTGGAAACGCACCAATGACCCTAGCTCAGGTGAAATTTTAGTCAAATTTGATTAGAAACACGCGAATGAACAAAAATGTGAAATTTTAGTCAAATTTGATTGAAAACGAGCTATTTAACAAAACTCAGATGAAATTATGGTCATATATGATTTGAAGCGTGCCAATGAACAAAATCCATACGAAATTTTAGTCAAATTTGATTGAAAATGCGCCTAACTAAACCCATATGAAATTTTAGTAAAATTCTATTGGAAACACACCAATGATAAAACTCAACTGAAAATTTAGTCAAATTTCATTAAAAACACGCTAATGAACTAAACCCTGGTGAAATTTTTAGTCAAATTTGAATGAAAACTCACGGATGAACAAAACGCAGATGAAATTTTAATCGAATTTGGTTGAAAATGCACCAAGAAACTAAACCTAAGCGGAAATTTAGTCAAATTTGATTAGAAACCTGCTAATGAACAAAATTAAATCTAAATTTGAGTCAAATTAAATTCGAAACGTGCTAATGAACTGAACCCATGAGAAATTTTAGTCAAATTTGATTGGAAACCTACTGACGAACAAAATGCAAATGAAATTTGTGTCAAATTTGATTGGAAACGCGCCAATGAACTAAACTTATGGGAAATTTTAGTAAAATTCCATTGAAAACGTGCAAACGATAAAACTCAACTGAAAATTTAGTCAAATTTGATTGCAAACACCCAATGAACTAAACCTAGGAAAAATTTTGGTCAAAATTGATTGAAAACCCGCCGATAAACAAAACGCAGATGAAATTTTTGTCAAATTTTATTGAAAACACGTCAATGAACTAAATGTAAGGGAAATTTTAGTTAAATCTGACTGAAAACCCGCTAATGAACAAAATCAAAATTACATTTGAGTCAAATTTGATTGGAAATGCGCCAATGAACTAAACTTATGAGAAATTTTAGTCAAATTTAATTGAAAACCCCCCGATGTACAAAATGCAGATGAGATTTTTGTCAAATTTGATTGGAAACGCGCCAATGAACTAAACCAGGTCAAATTTGGTTGGAAACGTGCCAATGAACTAAACCCATTTGAAATTTTAGCCAAATTTGATTGGAAGCACGCCAATGAACAAAATCCAGAAGAAAATTTGCCAAAATTTAATTGAAAACGAGCCATTTAACAAAACTACGATGACATTGTAATCATATTTGCTTTGAAACGTGCTAGTGAATTGAACCAAGGAGAAATTTTAGTCAAATTTGATTGGAAACCCACCGACGAACAAGACGCAAATGAATTTTTTTTCAAATTTGGTTGGAAACGCGCCAATGAACCGAACTCATGTGAAATTTTACTAAAATTCCATTGGAAACGAGCCAATGATAAAACTTAACTGAAAATATAGTCAAATTTGATTGCAAACACCCCAATGAACTAAATTCAAGTGAAATTTTGGTCAAAATTGATTGGAAATCCGTCAATGAACAAAACGCAGATGAAATTTTTGTTAAATTTTATTGAAAATGCGCCAATGAACAAAACCTAGGAGGAATTTTAGTCAAATTTGATTGGAAACCTACTAATAAACAAAATTAAACTTAAATTTGATTGGAAACGCGCCAATGAACTAAACTTACGAGAAATTTTCATCAAAAAACTATCGATGAACAAAATGCAGATGAAATTTTTGTAAAATTTGATTGGAAATGCGCCAATGAAAAATATCCATTTGAAATTTTAGTTAGATATGATTGGAAGCGCGCCAATGAACAAAATCCAGAAGAAATTTTGCTCAAATTTAATTAAAAACGCCCCATTTAACAAAACTCAAATGATATTGTAATCATATTTGCTTTGAAGCACACTAATGAACTGAATCCATGAGAAATTTTTGTCAAATTTGATTGGAAACGCGCCAATGAACTAAACTCATGTGAAATTTTAGTAAAATTCCATTGGAAACGCCCTAATGATAAACTGAAAATTTAGTCAAATTTGATTGCAAACACACCAACGAACTAAACTCAGGTGAAATTTAGGTCAAAATTGATTGGAAATATGCCGAAGAACAAAACGCAAATGAAATTTTTGTCAAATTTTATTGAAAATGCGCCAATGAACTAAATCTAAGAGGAATTTTAGTCAAATTTGACTGGAAACCCGCTAATGAACAAAATAAAACTTAAATTTGAGTCAAATTTGATTGAAAATGCGCCAATGAACTAAACCCATGTGAAATTTTAGTCAAATTTGATTGGAAACCCACCGATGAACAAAACACAGATGAAATTTTTGTCAAATTTGATTAGAAACGGGCCAATGAACCAAAATCAGATGAAATTTTAATCAAATTTGGTTAAAATTGGCCAATGAACTAAATCAGGTGAAATTTTAGTCAAATTTAGTTGGAAGCGTGCAATGAACAATATTGAGAAGAAATTTTGCTTAAATTTAATTGAAAACGCGTCATTTAACAAAACTCAGATGCCATTGTAATCATATTTGCTTGGAAGCGCGCCAATGAACAAAATTCGGACAAAATTTTAGTCAAATTTTGTTGGAAATGCGCCAACGAACTAAACCCATGTGAAATTTTAGTAAAATTCTATTGGAAACGCTCTAATGATAAAACTCAACGGAAAACTTAGTCAAATTTGATTATAAACATGCTAACGAACTAAACCCAGGTGAAATTTTAGTCAAATTTGATTGGAAATCTGCCAATGAACAAAACACAGATGAAATTTTAGACAAATTTGATTGAAAATGCACCAATGAACTAAATTTAAGCGAAAATTTAGTCAAATTTGACTAGAAACCCATTAATGAACAAAATCAAATTTAAATTTGAGTTAATTTTAATTCGAAACTTGCCAATGAACTAAACCCATGATAAATTTTAGTCAAATTTCATTGGAAACTTGCCGACGAATAAAATGCAGATGAAATTTTTGTCAAATTTGATTGGAAACGCGTCAGTGAACTGAACTCATGTGAAATTTTAGTAAAATTCAGTTGGAAATGTGTCAATAATAAAACTCAGTAGAAAATTTAGTCAAATTTGATTGCAAAGTTGCTAACGAATTTGATTGGAAACCTACCGATGAACAAAACGCAAATGAATTTTTTTTTTCAAATTTTATTGAAAACGCGCCATTGAACTAAACTTAAGGGAAATTATAGTCAAATTTGATTGGAGACCCACTAATGAACAAAATCAAACATAAATTTGAGTCAAATTTGATTGAAAACGTGCCAATGAACTAAACCCACGAGAAATTTTTCAAATTTGTTTGGAAACCCACCGATGAACAAATTGAAGATGAAATTTTTGTCAAATTAGATTGGAAACGCGCCAATAAACCAAACTCAGGTGAAATTTAACTAAATGTGATTAGAAATAAGCCAATGAACAAAACCAGGTTAAATTTTAGTCAAATTTGGTTGGAAACACACCAATGATCTAAACCCATGTGAAATTTCATTCAAATTTGATTGGAAGCGCGTCAATGAATCAAATCCAGATGAAATTTTGCTCAAATTTAATTGAAAACATGCCATTTAACAAAACTCAGATGACATTGTAATCGTATTTGCTTTGAAGCGCGCCAATGAACAAAATTCGGGTGAAATGTTAGTCAAATTTGATTGGGAACGCGCCAAAGAACAAAATCCCATGTGAAATTTTTGTAAAATTCAATTGCAAATGCACCAGTGATAACACTCAACCTCAAACTTAGTCAAATTTGATTACAAACACGCCAAGGAACTAAACCTAGGTAAAATTTTGGTCAAATTTGATTGGAATCCTGTCGATGAACAAAACGTAGATGAATTTTTTGTCAAATTTATTGAAAACGCGCCAATGAACAAAACCTAAGCGAAATTCTAGTCAAATTTGACTGGAGACCCGCTAATGAACAAAATCAAATTTAAATTTGAGTCTAATTTGATTGGAAATGGACCAATGAACTAAACCAATGAGAAATTTTTTAGTCAAATTTGATTGAAACTCGCCAATGAAAAAACACATAAATTTTTATCAAATTTGATTGGAAACGATCCAATGAACCAAACTTAGAAGAAATTTAAGTCAAATTTGATTAGAAACACGCTAAAGAACAAAATCTATGTGAATTTTAGTCAAATTTGATTGGAAACGTACTGTTGAATAAAATGCGGATGAAATTTTTGTCAAATTTGACTGGAAATGTGCCAATGAACCAAATTAAGGTGAAATTTTAGTCAAATTCGATTAGAAACAGGCCAATGAACAAAATCCATGTGAAATTTTAGTAAACTTTGATTGGAAGCGCACCAATGAACAAAATTCAGAAGAAAATTTCCTCAAATTTGTGTGAAAAAGAGTCATTTAACAAAACTCAGATGAAATTGTAGTCATATTTGATTTGAAGCGTGCCAATGAACAAAATTCAAACAAAATTTTAGTCAAATTTGATTACAAACACGCCAACGAACTAAACTCAGGTGAAATTTTAGTTAAATTTGATTGGAAACTCGCCGATGAACAAAATGCGGGTAAAATTTTATTGAAAATGCATCAATGAACTAAACCTAAGCGGAACTTTAGTCAAATTTGACTAGCAACCTGCTAATGAACAAAATAAAATTTTAATTTGAGTAAAATTTGATTGAAAACGATTCAATGAACTAAACCCATGAGAAATTTTAGTTAAATTTTATTGGAAACCCACCGAAGAGCAAAACGTAGATGAATTTTTTGTCGAATTTGATTGGAAACGCACCAATGAACCAAACTCTGGCAAAATTTTAGTTAAATTTGATTAGAATCACGCCAACGAACAAAACTAATGTGATTTTTTTTTCAAATTTGATTGGAAATGCGGTAATGAACTAAATCCATGTGAAATTTTAGTCAGATTCGATTGGAAGTGCACAAATGAACAAAATCCAGATGAAATTTTACCAAAATTTGATTTAAAACGCATCATTTGGCAAAACTCAAATGAAATTGTAGTCATATTTGATTTGAAGTGCTTCAACGAACATTATCCAGACGAAATTTTAGTCAAATTTGATTGGAAACGTGCCAAAAAACTAAGCCCATGTGAAATTTTAGTAAAATTCAATTGGAAATATGCCATTGATAAAACTCAACTGAAAATTTAGTCAAATTTGATTACAAACACGCCAATGAACTAAACCCAGGTGAAATTTTAGTCAAATTTGATTGGAAACCCACCGTTGAATAAAATGCAGATGAAATTTTAGTCAAATTTGATTGAAAATGCGCCAATGAACTAAACCTTAGTGAAAATTTAGTCAAATTTGACCGGAAACCCACTAACGAACAAAATCAAATTTAAATTTGAGTCAAATTTGATTGGAAACACACCAATGAACTGAACTCATGCGAAATTTTAGTCAAATTTGATTGGAAACCTATCGAAGAACAAAACGGGGATGAAATTTTAGTCAAATTTGATTGGAAATGCACCAATGAACTAAAGCCATGTAAAATTTTAGTAAAATTCTATTGGAAACACGCCAATGATAAAACTCAACTAAAAATTTAGTCAAATTTTATTACAAACAGGGCAATGAACTAAACCTAGGTGAAATTTTAGTCAAATTTGATTGGAAACCCACCGATGAACAAAATACAAATAAAATTTCAGTCAAATTTGATTGAAAATGTGCCAATGAACTAAATCTAAGTGTAAGTTTAGTCAAATTTGACTTGAAACCCACCAATGAACAAAATCAAATTTTAATTTGAGGTAAATTTGATTGGAAACATGCCAATGGACTATACTCAGGTGAAATTTTAGTTAAATTTGATCGAAAACCCGTTGATGAACATAATGCAGATGAAATTTTTGTCAAATTTTATTGAAAATGTGCCACTGAACTAAACCTTAGCGAAAATTTAGTCAAATTTGACTAGAAACCCGCTACAAAATCAAATTTAAATTTGAGTCAAATTTGATTGGAAACACGCCAACGAAGTGAACCCATGAGAAATTTTAGTCAAATTTGATTGGAAACCCATCGATGAACAAAATGCAAATGAAATTTTTGTCTAATTTGATTGGAAATGCGCCAATGAACAAAACCAGGGAAAATTTTAGCCAAATTTGTTTGGAAACATGTCAATGAACTGAACCCATGTGAAATTTTAGTCAAATTTGATTAGGAGATGGCCAATGATCAAAATCCAGAAGAAATTTTGCTCAAATTTAATTGAAAACGCGCCATTTAACAAAACTCAAAAGACATTGTAATCATATTTGCTTTGAAGCGCGCTAATGAACAAAATTCAGAATTTTTTTCAGTCAAATTTTATTGGAAACGCAACAAAGAAATAAACCCATGAGAAATTTTAGTAAAATTCAATTGCAAATGCTCCAAAGGTAAAACGTAACCGTAAACTTAGTCAAATTTGATTACAAACATGCTAAGGAACTAAACCCGGGTGACATTTTAGTCAAATTTGATTGGAAACCCATCGATGAATGAACGCAGATGAAATTTTAGTCAAATTTCATTGAAAATGCACCAATGAACTAAACCTAAGGGAAATTTAGTCAAATTTGACTAGAAACTTGCTAATGAACAAAATCAATTTTAAATTTGAGTCGAATTTAATTCGAAGCGAGCTAATGAACTGAACTCATGTGACATTTTAGTCAAATTTGAGTGGACACTCGCCAACGAACATAACGCGGATGAAATTTTTTTCAAATTTGATTGGAACACGACAATGAACCAAACTGAGGTGAAATTTTAATCAAATTTGATTAGAAACAGGCCCATGAACAAAACCAGGTCAAATTTTATTCAAATTTTGTTGGAAGCTCGCCAATGATCTAAACCCATGCGAAATTTTAGGTAAATTTGATTGGAAGCGCATCAATGATCAAAATTTAGATGAAATTTTGCTCAAATTAAATTGATAACACGCCATTTAACAAAACTCAAGCGACATTGTACTCATATTTGCTTTGAAGTATACCAATGAACAAAATTCAGACAAAATTTTAGTCAAATTTGATTGGAAACGTGCTAAGGAACTAAACCCATGTGATATTTTAGTAAAATTCCATTGGAAACGCCCTAATGATAAAACTCAACTGTAAACTTAGTCAGCTTTGATTAAAACACGCGAAGGAATTAAATCCAGGTGAAATTTTATTAGGAAGAGCAGATGAACAAAACGCAGATGAAATTTTTGTTAAATTTGATTGAAAACGTGCCAATGAATAAAACCTCAGCAAAATTTTGGTCGAATTTGACTGGAGACCCACTAATGAACAAAATCAAATTTAAATTCGAGTCAAATTTGATAGGAAACTAACCAATGAACTAAACCAATAAGAAATTTTAATTAAATTTGATTGAAACTGTCAATGAACAAAATGCAGATAAATTTTTGTCAAATTTGATTGGAAACAATCTAATGAACCAAACTCAGGATAAATTTTAGTCAAATTTGATTGGAAACACGCTAATGAACAAAACCTAGGTGAAATTCTAGTCAAATTTGATTGGAAACACACAGTTGAGCAAAATGCAGATGAAATTTTTTTAAAATTTGACTGGAAACGTGCCAATGAAACAAACTCAAGTGAAATTTTATTCAAATTCGATTGGAAACAGGCCAATAAACAAAATCAGTTGAAATTTTAGTCAAATTTGGTTGGAAACGCGCCAATAAACTAAACCTATGTGAAATTTTAGTCGAATTTGATTAGAATTTGTGCCAATGAACTAAACCTAAGCGGAATTTTAGTCAAATTTGATTGGAAACCCACTATTGAACAAAATAAAATTTAAACTTGAGTAAAATTTGATTGGAAATACACCAATGAACTAAACCCATGAGAAATTTTAGTCAAATTTTATTGGAAACCCACTAAAGAACAAAACACAGTTGAAATTTTTGTCAAATTTGATTGGAAACGCACCAATGAACCAAACTCTGGTAAAAGTTT
Source organism: Olea europaea var. sylvestris (assembly GCF_002742605.1). Classification (NCBI taxonomy): domain Eukaryota; kingdom Viridiplantae; phylum Streptophyta; class Magnoliopsida; order Lamiales; family Oleaceae; genus Olea; species Olea europaea. Next base: position 28,526,583 of record NC_036238.1, read on the forward strand.
ATTGAAATTTGATTAGAAACATGCCAATGAACAAAACTCAGTTGAAGTTTTATTCAAATTTGATTGGACACGTGCCAATTTACTAAATCCATGTGAAATTTTACTCATATTTGATTTCAAGTGCGCCAATGAACAAAATCTCGACGAAATTCTAGTCAAATTTGATTGGAAACGTGTCAAAAAACTAAGCCCACATGAAATTTTAGTAAAATTCCATTCGAAGCGCACCAATGATTAAACTCAACTAAAAATTAAGTCAAATTTGATTACAAACACGTCAATGAACTAAACTCAAGTGAAATTTCAGTCAAATTTGATTGGAAACCCACCGATGAACAAATGCAGAAGAAATTTCAGTCAAATTTGATTGAAATGAGCCAATGAACTAAACCTAAGCGGAAATTTAGTCAAATTTGACTGGAAACCCGCTAATGAACAAAATCAAATTTAAATTTGAGTCAAATTTGATTGGATACATGCCGATGAACTAAATCAGGTCAAATTTTGGTCAAATTTGGCTGGAAATGCGCTAATGAACTAAATCCATGTAAAATTTTAGTCAAATTTGATTGGAAGTGCGCCAATGAACAAAATTCAGAAGAAATTTTGCTCAAATTTAATTGAAAACGCGCCATTTAACAAAAATCAGATGACATTGTAATCTTATTTACTTTTGAAGTGGGCCAATGAACAAAATTTAGAGGAAATTTTAGTCAAATTTGATTGGAAACGTGCCAAAAAACTAAACCCATGTGAAATTTTTGTAAAATTCTATTGAAAATGCTCCAAAGATAAAACTCAACCTCAAACTTAGTCAAATTTGATTACAAACATGCCAAGGAACTAAACCCAAGTGAAATTTTAGTAAAATTTGATTGGAAACCCACCGATAAACAAAACACGGATGAAATTTTAGTCAAATTTGATTGAAAATGCGCCAATGAACAAAATCCATACGAAATTTTAGTCGAATTAGTGCACCAATGAACAAAATCTAGAAGAAATTTTCCTCAAATTTGTTCGAAAAAGAGTCAATATTTGATTTGAAGCGCGCCAATGAACAATATTCAATCAAAATTTTAATCAAATTTGATTGAAAACGCGTCAATGATAAAACTCAACTGATAAATTAGTAAAATTTGATTACAAACACGCCAACAAACTAAACTCAGGTGAAGTTTTAGTGAAATTTGTTGGAAACCCGCCGAATAGAAAACGCAGGTGAAATTTTTGTCAAATTTTATTGAAAACGCATCAATGAACTAAATCTAAGCGAAATTTTAGTCAAATTTGACTGGAAACCCTCTAGTAAACAAAATAAAATTTAAACTTGAGTAAAATTTGATTGGAAATACACCAATGAACTAAACCCATGAGAAATTTTAGTCAAATTTTATTGGAAACCAATCGAAGAACAAAATGCTGATAAAATTTTTGTCGAACTCTGGTGAAATTTTTATCAAATTTGATTGGAAACATGCCAATGAACAAAACTCAGGTGAAGTTTTATTCAAATTTGGTTAGAAACGCGCCAATAAACTAAATCCACATGAAATTTTAGTCAGACTTGGTTGGAAGTGAACCAATGAACAAAATCTAGATGAAATTATACCAAAATTTGATTGAAAACGCGCTATTTAACAAAACTTAAATGAAGTTTAGTCATATTTGATATGAAGTGTGCCAATGCACAAAATTCAGATGAAATTTTCGTCAAATTTGATAGAATTGTGCGAAAGAACTAAACCCGTGTGAAATTTTAGTAAAATTCTATTGAAAACGCGCCAATGATAAAACTCAACTGAAAATTTAGTCAAATTTGATTACAAACACGCCAATGAACTTAACCTAGGTGAAATTTTAGTCAAATTTTGATTGGAAACCCACCAATGAAAATAAATTCAGAAGAAATTTTAGTCAAATTTGATTGAAAGTGCGCCAATGAATTAAATCTAAGCAGAAATTTAGTCAAGTTTGACTGGAAACTCGCTAATGAACAAAATCAAAATTTTAATTTGAGTCAAATTTTATTGGAAACATGCCAATGAATTGAACCCATGAGAAATTTTAGTCAAATTATATTGGAAACCCGTCGACAAACAAAACGCAAATGAAATTTTAGTCAAATTTGATTGGAAACTCGCCAATGATCTAAATTCATGTGAAATGTTAGTGAAATTATATTAAAAACATGCTAACGATAAAACTCAACTGAAAATTTAGTCAAATTCGATTACAAACACGCCAAGGAACTAAACTCAGGTGAAATTTTAGTCAAATTTAATTGGAATCCCGTCAATGAACAAAATGCAGATGAAATTTTTGTCAAATTTGATTGAAAACGCGCTAATAAACAAAACCTAAGCGAAATTTTAGTCAAATTTGACTAGGGACCCGCTAATGAACAAAATCAAATTTAAATTCGAGTCTAATTTGATTGGAAATGAACCAATGAACTAAACCAATGAGAAATTTTAGTCAAATTTGATTGAAACTCGCCAATGAACAAAATGCAGATAAATTTTTGTCAAATTTGATTGGAAACTATCCAATGAACTAAAATCAGGAGAAATTTTAGTCAAATTTGATTAGAAACACGCCAATGAACAAAATCGAGGTGAAATTTTAGTCAAATTTGATTGGAAACGCACCATTGAACAAAATGCAAATGAAATTTTCATCAAATTTGATTGGAAATGAGTCAATGAACCAAACTTAGGTCTAATTTTAATCAAATTTGATTAAAACAGGCCACTAAACAAAATCGGTTGAAATTTTAGTCAAATTTTGTTGGAAACGCGCCAATGAACTAAACCCATGTAAAATTTTAGTAAAATTTGATTGGGAGCGCACCAATAAACAAAATCCAGAAGAAATTTTCCTCAAATATGTTTGAAAAAGAGTCATTTAACAAAACTCAGATGAAATTACAGTCATATTTAATTTGAAGCATGCCAATGAACGAAATTTAGATGAAATTTTAGTCAAATTTGATTGGAAACACGTCAATGATGAAACACAACTGAAAAATTAGTCAAATTTAATTACAAACACGCCAACGAACTAAATTTAGGTGAAATTTTAGTTAAATTTGATTGGAAAGCAGCCGATGAACAAAATACAAGTGAAATTTTTGTCAAATTTTATTGAAAATGTGCCAATGAACTAAACCTAAGCGGAATTTTAGTCAAATTTGATTGGAAACCCACTATTGAACAAAATAAAATTTAAATTTGAGTGAAATTTGATTGAAAACTCGCCAATGAACTAAATCCATGAGAAATTTTAGTCAAATTTTATTGGAAACCCACTAAAGAACAAAACACAGTTGAAATTTTTGTCAAATTTGATTGGAAACGCACCAATGAACCAAACTCTGGTAAAAGTTTATTGAAATTTGATTAGAAACATGCCAATGAACAAAACTCAGTTGAAGTTTTATTCAAATTTGATTGGACACGTGCCAATTTACTAAATCCATGTGAAATTTTACTCATATTTGATTTCAAGTGCGCCAATGAACAAAATCTCGACGAAATTCTAGTCAAATTTGATTGGAAACGTGTCAAAAAACTAAGCCCACATGAAATTTTAGTAAAATTCCATTCGAAGCGCGCCAATGATTAAACTCAACTAAAAATTAAGTCAAATTTGATTACAAACACGTCAATGAACTAAACTCAAGTGAAATTTTAGTCAAATTTGATTGGAAACCCACCGATGAACAAAATGCAGAAGAAATTTCAGTCAAATTTGATTGAAATGAGCCAATGAACTAAACCTAAGCGGAAATTTAGTCAAATTTGACTGGAAACCCGCTAATGAACAAAATCAAATTTAAATTTGAGTCAAATTTGATTGGATACACGCCAATGAACTAAATCAGGTCAAATTTTAGTCAAATTTGGCTGGAAATGCGCTAATGAACTAAACCCATGTAAAATTTTAGTCAAATTTGATTGGAAGTGCGCCAATGAACAAAATTCAGAAGAAATTTTGCTCAAATTTAATTGAAANAACAAAATGCAGATGAAATTTTTGTCAAATTTGGTTGAAAACGCGCCAATGAACTAAGCCTAAGCAGAATTTTAGCCAAATTTGACTGGAAACCTGCTAATGAACAAAATCAATCTTAATTTTGAGTCAAATTTTATTGGATACGCACCAATGAACTAAACCCATGAGAAATTTTAGTCAAATTTGATTGGAAACCCACCGATGAAAAAAACACAGATGAGATTTTTGTCAAATTTGATTGGAAACGTGCCAATGAACTAAGCCAGGTCAAATTTTATTCAAATTTGGTTGGAAATGCGCCGATGAACTAAACCCATTTGAAATTTTTGTCAAATTTGATTCAAAGCGCGCAAATGAACAAAATTCAGTAGAAATTTTGCTCAAATTTAATTGAAAACATGCCATTTAACAAAATTCAGATGACATGGTAATCATATTTGCTTTGAAGCGTGCCAATGAACTAAACCAGAGAGAAATTTTTGTCAAATTTGATTAGAAATGCACCAATGAACTAAACTCATGTGAAGTTTTAGTAAAGTTCCATTGGAAACGTGCCAGGGAACTAAACCTAAGCAGAATTTTAGTCAAATTTGATTGGAAACCTGTTGACGAACAAAATGTATATGAAATTTTTGTCAAATTTGATTGGAAACATGCCAATGAACTAAGCTCATTGGACACGCGCCAACGATAAAACTCAACTAAAAATTTAGTCAAATTTGATAGCAAACACGCTAACGAACTAAATCCAGGTGAAATTTTGGTCAAAACTGATTGGAAACCTGCCGATGAACAAAACGTGAATGAAATTTTTGCCAAATTTTATTGAAAATGCGCCAAAGAACTAAACCTAAGCAGAATTTTAGTCAAAATTGACTGGAAACCCGCTAATGAACAAAATCAAACTTAAATTTGAGTAAAATTTGATTGAAAACGTGCCAATGAACTAAACCCATAAGAAATTTTAGTCAAATTTGATTGGAAATCTATCGATGAACAAAATGCAGATGAAATTTTTGTCAAATTTGATTGGAAACACGACAATAAACCAAACTCAGGTGAAATTTTAATCAAATTTGATTAGAAATGGGCCAACGAACAAAACTAGGTAAAATTTTAATCAAATTTAGTTGGAATCGCATCAATGATCTAAACCCATGTGAAATTTTAGTCAAATTTGATTGGAAGCGCGCCAATGAGCCAAATCCAGATGAAATTTTGCTGAAATTTAATTGAAAATGCGCCATTTAACAAAACTCAAATGACATTGTAATCATATTTGCTTTGAAGCGCGCCAATGAACAAAATTCGAACAAAATTTTGGTCAAATTTGATTGGAAACGCACCAAAGAACTAAACCTAGGTGAAATTTTTTAAAATTCTATTGGAAACACATCAATGATAAAACTCAACCACAAACTTAGTCAAATTTGATTACAAACATGCCAAGGAACTAAACCCAGGTGAAATTCTATTCAAATTTGATTAGAAACCCGTTGATGAACAAAACGCAGATGAAATTTTTGTGAAATTTGATTGAAAACGCGCCAATGAACAAAACCTAAGAGAAATATTAGTCAAATTTGACTGGAGACCCGCTAATGAACAAAATTAAATTTAAATTCGAGTCTAATTTGACTGGAAACGAACCAATGAACTAAACCAATGAGAAATTTTAGTCAAATTTGATTGAAACTCGCCAATGAACAAAACACAGATAAATTTTTGTCAAATTTTATTGGAAACGATCCAATGAACCAAATTCAGGAGAAATTTTAGTCAAATGTGATTAGAAACACTCCAATGAACAAAACCTAGGTGAAATTTTAGTCAAATTTGATTGGAGATGTGCCGTTGAACAAAACGCGGATTAAATTTTTGTCAAATTAGACTAGAAACGTGCCAATTAAACAAATCCAGGTGAAATTTTAACAAATTTGATTAAAAACAGGCCAATGAACAAACTTGATTGAAATTTTAGTCAAATTTGGTTGGAAACGCACCAATGAACTAGACCCATGTGAAATTTTAGTCAAATTTGATTGGAAGTGCACCAATGAACAAAATTTAGAAGAAATTTTCCTTAAATTCATTTGAAAAAGAGTCATTTAACAAAACTCAGATGAAATTGTAGTCATATTTGATTTGAAGCGCGCCAATGAACATAATTCAGACGAAATTTTAGTCAAACTTGATTGGAAACGTGCTAATGATAAAACTCAATTAGTCAAATTTGATTACAAAGACGCCAACGAACTAATCTCAGGTGAAATTTTAGTCAAATTTGATTGGAAACCCACTGATGAACAAAATGTAGATGAAAATTTTGTCAAATTTTATTGAAAACGCGCCTATGAAATAAGCTTATGTGAAATTTTAGTCAAATTTGACTGGAAACCTGCCAGTGAACTAAACCTATGAGAAATTTTGGTCAAATATGATTGGAAACCCATCAAAGAGCAAAACGCAGATGAAATTTTTGTCGAATTTGATTGGAAACGCACCATTGAACCAAACTCTGGTGAAATTTTAGTCATTTGATTAGAAACATGTCAGTGAACAAAACTCAGGTGAAATTTTGTTCTAATTTGATTGAAAATGCGCCAATGGACTAAATCTATGTGAAATTTTAGTCAGATTTGATTGGAAGTGTACCAATGAACAGAATCCAAATGAAATTTTCCTCAAATTTGATTGAAAACGCACCATTTAACAAAACTCAAATGAAATTGCAGTCATATTTGATTTGAAGCATGCAATTGAACAAAATCTAGACGAAATTTTAGCCAAATTTGTTTGGAAATGTGCCAAAGAACTAAGCCCGTGTGAAATTTTAGTAAAATTATATTGGAAATGCACCAGTGATAAAACTCAACTGAAATTTTGGTCAAATTTGATTAGAGACATGTTAATAAATGAAACTCAAGTGAAATTTTAGTCAAATTTGATTGACAACCCACCGATGAACAAAATGAAAATAAAATTTTAGTCAAATTTGATTGAAAACGCATTAATGATTTAATCAGATTTGACTGGAGACCCGCAAATGAACAAAATCAAATTTTAATTTGAGTCAAATTTAATTGTTAACGCGCCAATAAACTAAACCTATGAGAAATTTTAGTCAAATTTGATTGGAAACCCAGTGATGAACAAAATGCGGATGAATTTTTTTCAAATTTGATTGAAAACACGCCAATGAACCTAGCTCAGATGAAATTTTAGTCAAATTTGATTATAAACATGCGATTGAACGAAACCCTGGTGAAATTTTAGTCAAATATAATTAGAAATACGCCAATAAACTAAACCTATATGAAATTTTTATCAAATTTGATTGGAAGCGCGCTAATAAAAAAAATCCCAAAGAAATTTTATTCAAATTTGATTGAAAACGAGCCATTTAACAAAACTCAGATGAAATTGTGTTTATATATGATTTGAAGTGCCCCAATGAACAAAATCTATACGAAATTTTAGTCAAATTTGATTGGAATTGTGCCTAACTAAACCCATGTGAAATTTTAGTAAAATTTTATTGGAAACACGCCAATGATAAAACTCAACTGAAAATTTAGTCAAATTTGATTATAAACACGATAATGAACTAAAACTTGGTGAAAATTTAGTAAAATTTGTTTGGAAACGCACAGATGAACAAAACGTAGATGAAATTTTAGTCAAATTTGATTGAAATGTGCCAATGAACTAAACCTAAGAGGAAATTTAGTCAAATTTGACTAGAAACCCACTAATGAACAAAATCAAATTTATATTTGAGTCAAATTTAATTTGAAATGCGCTAATGAACCAAAGAACTAAAACTTGGTGAAAATTTAGTAAAATTTGTTTGGAAACGCACAGATGAACAAAACGTAGATGAAATTTTAGTCAAATTTGATTGAAATGTGCCAATGAACTAAACCTAAGAGCAAATGTAGTCAAATTTGACTAGAAACCCACTAATGAACAAAATCAAATTTATATTTGAGTCAAATTTAATTTGAAATGCGCTAATGAACTAAACCTATGAGAAATTTTAGTCAAATTTGATTGGAAACTCGTCGACGAACAAAACGCAGATGAATGTTTTGTCAAATTTGACTGGAAATGCGCCAATGAACTAAATTATGTGAAATTTTCGTTAAATTCAGTTGGAAATGAGCCAATGATAAAACTCAATTGAAAATTTATCAAATTTGATTGCAAACACTCCAATGAACTAAACCCATGTGAAATTTTGGTTAGAATGGATTGGAAAAGCCAATGAACAAAATACAAATGAAATTTTTGACAATGAACTAAATCTAGGCTGAATTTTTGTCAAATCTAATTGAAAACCCGCTCAAAAAAATTTAAATTTGAGTCAAATTTGATTAGAAACGTGCCAATGAACTAAACCCATGAGAAATTTTAGTCAAATTTGACTGGAAAGACTCATGTTTGTTGGAAAGATAAGGCATGTATCTACAACTTTCATGTTTTGCAAGATGTCAAATTCGTATCATAAGGTAGCCAAAATTATTGTGCAAAGTCCAGCTTTTTAAGTGTCGGATACAACTTTTCTACATAAAGCAACACTCATTGGTTTGAACATATCTGGAGTTTCAGAGATCCAATAGACGTGAAATATGAACCAATGGAAAAATAACTCAATTGTGAACAATTTATCTGTTGATCATAGGTCCAAATTCATTGCCCAAAGTATCTGAAAATTGGCATAAAGTTGCATATTCCAGCTGTCTTGAAGCTGGACAGAAACAAGTTGCATTGTCCACTTGCATTTTGGATGTTTCTTTGCCTATAAAAGGGGACCTTGGCTAAGATTTTGAGAGAATCAATTCCTCTTCATCATATTATAGTTTCCTTCATTTTCTTTGTAACATTTCATTATGTATTTCTAAACCATTAGCTAGAGCTAGGGGTGAAATTTTGGTGAATGTGTAATATTATCTTTGATCTTTCACTTCGCTCTTCAATGTTCATTTTCTTACTTGGTTGAAGTATATGTTATACAAATGGTTTTGGTTTGTTAAAGACTTTGATTTATTGTTGACAAATTTTGGCACAATAAATGTTTAGATAATTTCTACATACCAACAACTTATTTTGACATATTATCTCAAACAATTTTCAAGATCTATCTTTTAGCATATTTGCGATCAATGTTTTATCTTTCATATGAGATCACTCCTTAGTTGATTTCCATATGAGTTAAATTAAAAGACCAAGAGCGATTTCTACCCATTTATCTGAAGTGAATCCCCAACGCTCTAGTGTTCTTCTCCATCGTATTTCCACGAACTATTTACTACTCATAGAATAGTTTATTTCGTTCCAATTCTTTGTGGTTCGACCTCGGACTTTCGAGTTTACTACTTGCGATAACCTACACTTGGGTTTGCAACCTTATAGTCAAAAACTTGCTACAACTTTAAGGTTGCAAACCCAAGTGCAGGTTGTCATAAGTAGTAAACTCGGAAGTCTGAGGTTGAACCATAGGGAATTGGAAGGAAATATACTATTCTATGAGTGGTAAATGGTTGGTGGAAATACGATGGAGAAGAACACCAGAGCGTTGGGAATTCACTTCAGATAAATGGATAGAAATTACTATTGATCTTTTATTCAAATCATATAAAATATGGAAGATAAAACATTGATCGTAAATATACTAAAAGATAGATCTTGATAATTGTTTGAGAGAATATGTCAAAATAAGTTGTTGGTGTATAGAGATTATCTAAGCATTTATTGTGCCAAAATTTGTCAACAATAAATCAAATTCTTTAACAAACCAAAACCATTTGTAGAATGTATACTTCAACCAAGTAAGAAGATGAACATTGAAGAACAAAGTGAAAGATCAAAGACAATACTATGCATTCACCAAAGTATCACCCCTAGCTCTAGCTAATGGTTTAGAAAGACATAATGAAATGTTACAAAGAAAATGAAGAAAACTAGAATATGATGAAGAGGAATTGATTCTCTCAAAATCTTGGCCATGGTCCCCTTTCATAGGCAAAGGAACATCCAAAATGTAAGTGGACTATGCAACTTGTTTCTGTCTAGTTTCAAGATATCTGGAATATGCAACTTGATGACAATTTTCAGATACTTTGTGCAGTGAATTTGGACCTATGATTCAAAATTGAGTTATCTTTCCATTGGTTCATATCTCACGTCCGTTGGATCTCTAAAACTCCAGATATGGTCAAAACAATGAGTGCTGTTTTATGTAGAAAAGCTGTATCCGGCAGGTACCAAACTGGACTTTGTACGGTAAGTTTGGCTGTCTTATAATACGAATTTGACTTCTTACAAAACATAAAAGTTGTAGATATATGCCTTATCTTTCCAATCAAACATGAATCACCTTGGTTAAATGTCTGCAACTCAAGTTATGATCATTTTACCGACAGCTGCTTCTTGCTTGAGATAGCTCACTATTCTTGACTTTTCAATGTTTTTTTCCTCCATTTGCTCCACTTGTTCTAAATTGGAAATACACGTAAAATACATCAAGTAAATACTCTTTCAAATGTATAATACTCATGCTGACACATATGTAAATACGTATTTCAATTAATTGTATTTTTAACCATGTATTTATGGAAATTGAATTTACAGCAAGATAATTGAAATTAGAGACTAACATTAGTGAATTTAAACAAACTGAATGTAAAATGCCTTGTAAATGATATATCTTTGAAGCACTTTTAGACACTAATCACCTTCCCCAATCAAGATATTGCTAGTCTCTAGCAATAAAATTTCAAAATTACTTCAAACGAAATAGCTTGTTGCACTTCTCAGGATTTGAAAATGCTTAACAAAAGACTTCTAAGGTTTGCTACTAAAACATAGTCTAACTTATTCAATGCTCGACCAATGTGTGCGCGCGCGCATAATCAATTCAATCAATCAATCACATACTTTTTCAAATTGGATTCATCCCAATCTTCAATGGTCAATTGTTTCTCTCTTCTCTCATTGGATGCACACCCTCGAACTTGATGTTGTAACTATTTTCCCAAGGTGTGATTTATGGTTAAATTTATATACTATTACTCATCCTCTCTAGTTTGGTTAGATTTTACTAATTTTAGCTCAACACATCAATAAATGAGAATTCTCCTTAATTTTAACTGATTCAACCTCCAAGAATCAACTAAGCTACTAATCCCTTATCAAAGGTCTAATTCTCTAAAATAAGTGTTTGAAACTTAATCAAGGCATGTAGTGCGTCTTTTGTTTCACGCACCTATTTTTTTCAAGTTTGCCATGTGTACTCTATTTCATACATTAGCCTGATCTCTTTTTATATATATATATAAGTGTCCTCATTGGGCTCTTTTACGGTAGCTTCACAACATGGCAGCTTTTTCCCTTCTATGCAATGATTAGTGCAATGCCCCTCATTAAACACTTATTCTCGAAAATCGATCTTTAACTTAAGATTTTCACCTAATTATCATCTCATTGGTATTAAGCAATCCACACAAAATTTAACACACATGGAATCCACATCTATCTCAATGTCTCTCTACAACAGCTCAACCACCCCAAACTATCCTAGAATTGGTATAGTAGGATTTTTTTTTGGGTCATAATCAATTCTACATATTCTATCCATTGATAAATCTAAATAATATGTGATTTTCATAATTATTGTGCTCAATGTAAATCAATCTAACATGAACAAGCTTAAACTAAATCAAAGCAGCATCCCCTATTCCCAATAATATAAAAACAATTTCAAATATTATCATCGGTCGGTAAAAACTTTTTTTTTTGAACTTTTTGATTCCTTCCCCCCAACCTAAATGAAACATTGTCCTCAATAGAAAGATTAAACTTACAAAATATATGAAGGACAGTAAGGAGCAAAATTTTGAACAAAGGGATGGGTTTTGAGCTTTACTTGGAAAGTCTGCATAAACTTGGCCTAAATGAACCTTCAATTTCATTAGAGAGAAAAAAAGACAATAAAAGAAACACGCCTAAAACAAACATACAGCATTATAAAACTGAAAACAAACATACAAAATAAAATAATGAGAAAAGGATATCAATCTTTAGGATCATGTAAAGCAATGGACTCTTCTAATCTAGAGAAATTCTCAAAAAATTGTTTCAAACGAAGTCCATTAACTTTAAAAATATTTCCATTACTTGGATTTTCAATTTCTACAACTCCATGTGGGTAAATAGTTTTGACAACGAAAGGACCAGTCCACTTGGAGCGTAATTTTCCAGGAAATAAATATAACCTTGAGTTGTACAAAAGAGCTTTTTGGGAAGGCTCAAAAAATTTTCTAACAATGTTTTTATCATGGAATACTTTCATTCTTTCCTTGTAAATTCGAGAGTTCTCATAAGCTTCATTCCTAATTTCTTCCAACTCATTCAGTTGAAATTTCCTAAGTGAACCTGCCTCATCTAAACTGAAATTAAACATTTTAATAGCCCAAAATGCTTTGTGTTCCAATTCAACAGGTAAATGACAAGGCTTTTCAAACAAAAGTCGATAAGGTGACATACCAAGGGGTGTTTTGAAAGCTGTACGATAAGCCCAAAGGGCATCAGTTAATCGTAAAGACCAATCTTTTCTATTTGGATTCACTGTTTTTTTCCAAAATCCATTTAATCTCTCTATTTGAGAATTCAGATTGACCACTAGTGTTTGAGTGATAAAGAGTAGAAACTTTATGAGTAATCCCATATTTTTTCATTAGGGCATTAAAAGGTTTATTACAGAAGTGTAAACCCCCATCGCTTATAATGGCTCGAGGTAGTTCAAATCTTGACAAAATATTTTCTTTCAAAAATTTCAAAACAATTTTGTGATCATTGTGTTTACAAGGAATTGCCTCTACCCATTTAGAAGCATAATCAACTCTTACCAAGATGTATAAATAACCAAAAGATGATGGGAATGGACCCATGAAATCAATACCCCAACAATCAAATATTTCAATAACTAGTATGGGTGTCAGTGGCATCATATTTCTATGAGTTATCCCACCTAATTTTTGACAACATTCACAAGCTTTACAAAATTCATATGTGTCTTTGAAAAGATTTTGCCAATAAAATCCAGACTGCAAGATTTTTGCAGCAGTTTTCTTTGAAGAAAAGTGACCACCACATGCTTTAAAATGGCAAAAGTCAATTATCTTTTGGATTGCATTATTTGGCACACATCTTCTTATTATTTGGTCTGGACAATATTTAAACAGGTGAGGATCACCCCAAAAGGAATTTCTTATATTTAAATAGGTGAGGATCATCCCAAAAGAAATTTCTTACCTCCTTCAAGAATTTCTTTTTGTCTTGGGCATTCCAATGAGATGGTATTTAACCTATCACAAGAAAATTAGCAATATCAGCAAACCAAGGCAAGTCATAAACACTAAAAAATTGTTCATCAGGGAAAGTATCCTTGATCGATGTTGTTTCAAACGATTCATCACAAGTAAGCCTAGACAAGTGATCAGCTACAACATTCTCTACTCCTTTCTTTTCTCGAATGGCGATGTCAAATTCTTGGAGTAAAAGAATCCACCTAATCAACCTAGGTTTAGCATCTTTATTGGAGAGAAGATATTTTAAGCTGAATGATCACTAAAAATAACAATTGGTGAGCCAACAAGACATGATCGAAATTCGTCCGGAGCAAACACTACAACAAGTAATTCTTTTTCAGTGGTGGAATAATTCATTTGAGTATTATTTAGAGTTTTACTTGCATAGTAAATGAAATGAGGTTTTTTTCTTTTCTTTGGCCTAAGATAGCTCCAACAGCATAATCACTAGCATCACACATGATTTCAAAAGGTAAATTCCAATCTGGAGGTTGCATGATAAGAGCACAAGTAAGCATGTTTTTAAGTTTAACAAAAGCTTCTCGACAAGACTTAGTCCATTCAAAAGGTATGTCTTTAGATAAGAGATTACGCAATGGTTTAGATATGACACTAAAGTCTTTGATAAACCTTCTATAAAAACCAGCATGTTCTAAAAAAGATCTTACCTCTTTAACACTATTTGGAGTCGGCAAATTAGAAATCAATTTAGTTTTAGATTTGTCTACCTCAATTCCGTTAGGTGTACAATATGACCAAGTACGATGCCCTTAGTGACCATAAAATGACATTTTTCCTAGTTGAGCAGAAGATTCTTTTCTTCACACCTAACTAAAACTTTTTGCTAGTTAAACAATCATCAAATGAATCCCTAAAAATAGTAAGATCATCCATGAAAACTTCCAAAGATCTTTCAATCATATCGTTAAAAATACTAAGCATGCATCTTTGAAATGTAGCTGGTGCATTACATAATCTAAAAGGCATTCTACTATAAGCAAAAGTACCAAAGGGACATGTGAAAGTGGTCTTTTCTTGGTCCTCAGGTGCAATTTCAATTTGATTATATCCAGAATATCCATCTAGAAAATAATAAAATTCATGTCCTACCAATTTTTCCAACATCTGATCATAAAAGGTAAAGAAAAATGATCTTTCCTAGTCATTAAGTTGAGTTTCCTATAGTCAATATACATGCACCAACTAGTAACAGTTCTAGTTGGAATTAACTTATTTTCTTCATTTTTGACTACAGTAACACCATATTTTTTTGGTACTTGGGTTGGACTTACCCATCTACTATCAGAAATAGGATAAATGATTTCATTATCTAAGAGTTTAATGACTTCATTTCTTACCGCCTCTTTTAAAACATGATTAAGCCTTCTTTGCATTTCTCTTGTAGGTTTAGCATATTCCTCCAAATAAATCTTATGTGTGCAAATCAAAGGACTAATCCCCTTTATATCAGCTATGGTCCATCCTAAAATATTTTTATGCATTTTTAAAGTTTGTAACAACTTACCTTCTTGGTGCACATCAAGTTGGGAAGAAATTATTACCGGAAAAGTTTCATCTTCACCCAAAAATGAGTATTTCAGATTGGATAGTAATGGCTTCAAGTTAAGCTTTGGCATTTGAACACTTGAAATCATGGGCATATTAGACTATTGTGATAATTTTTCAAACTTTGATTTCCAATCACTTTTCTTTTTCTCCTGAAAAGAATTCAACAAAGAAATTATATGCGAATTTTTAGAATCATCGTTAAATCAAATTCTAGCTCATCAGATGAAGATGTAGCAATAAACTGATCATCAACAAGTTGTTCAATAAAATCTACTTCATGAAAATCATCTTTATCTCCATGTTGCTTGCATATGTTAAAAACATTCATTTCCATAGTCATATTTCCAAAAGCGAGTTTCAAGATACTATTTCTACCATTTATCAATGCATTTGAAGTAACAAGAAAGGGACGACCTAAAATGACAGGTATTTGTGCATGTGAATTTAAAACAGGATGTGTGTCCAAAACTATAAAATCAACAGGATAATAGAATTTATCAATTTGAACTAGAACATCCTCTACAACCTCTCTTGGAACTTTTACTGAATGATCAGGAAGTTGAAGTGTTGTTGCTGTTGGTTTAAGCTGTCCCAAACCAAGTTCCTCATACACAGAAAAAAGTAATAGATTAACACTAGCACCAAGATCAAGCAAAGCACGTTCTATCCTATTATTTCCAATCACACAAGAAACTATTGGACAACCAGGATCTTTGAATTTAGGTGGAGTGTTTTGTTGAATGATTGAGCTCACATTCTCTGTTAAAAATGTTTTCTGTTGAACATTAAGTTTCATCTTGACAGTACACAAGTCCTTTAAAAATTTTGCATATGAAGGAACTTGTTTGATTGCATCCAATAGTGGTATGTTAATTTTAACTTGTTTGAAAAGTTCAAAAATTTCAGAATTATGGTTAAGTTTTGAAATTGGTTGCAATTGTTGAAGAAATAGATCTGGAATGGGACATTTTTCAATACTTGGTTCAGAAATAATTTTTTCCTCAGTTTTGGAAACATCATTTTCTTGCTTTGAAGTCCCACCCGATTTTAGTTCTTTTGAAGGGATGGTTTTGTCAATAATTTTTCTACTACGAAGAGTCGTGATGGAGTTGGCATTTTCTTGTTGATATTCAGAGGAACTAGAAGCATTTACATTAAATTGCCCAGAAGGATTTGGTTGAGGTTGAGGTTGAGCAGGAAATTTACCTTTCTCTTGAGAACGCAAAGAAGAGGTCAATGAAGAAAGTGTGTTCTTGATTTCATTGATGGCTTGTGAAGTTTGATTATTAATGTTTGCTTATCCTTGCATGAAAGATTGTAATGTTTCCTCAATAGTCTTTGATTGTGGTGGTGGAAAAGAAGGAAATTTTGAAAGCCCTTGAGGTTCTGATAAATGAACACAATTATCATCTCTCCAACTAAAGGTGGGATGATTTCTCCATTGTTGATTATATGTTTCTGAGAATGGAAAAGGAAAAGGCTTTTCAAAAGTGTTCATAGCATTGGCTTGATCATGTAAAACTTCTTTGACAACTGGGATGTTAGGACAATCATGCGTTGGATGATCAAAAGTTTCACAAATGCTACAAATTTCATCATTTTGCAAGGGTTTAACTTCCTTTACCTTCCTTAATTCCATAGCTTCAACCTTTCTAGACAAACGAGCCATCCTAGCATTTAGATCATCATCTTGACTCAATTGATACTTTCCTCCACTAGAACTAGCAAGACTAGATCTGATTGAGTTTTCGATTGGTTTTACTTTTTTCCAAGATCGAAAATTTTCAGCCAGATGATCTAAGAAATTCTAAAGCTTCATCTGGATCTTTATCTAAAAATTCACCATTACACATTATTTCTACAAATTGTTTTGTTTCAGGAGTTAGGCCCTCATAAAAGAAACTTATAGTACGTCATTTTTCAAAACCATGATGTGGGCATGTATTTAACAAATCTTGAAATCTTTTAAACATTGAAAGAACACTTTATTAGTTTTTTGAGAAAAATTTTGGATTTGTCTTTTCATAGCATTAGTTTTATGTGCTGGAAAGAATTTCTTCGAAAACTCACTTTGTATTTCTTGCCATGTGCCAATCAACCTAGGTTTTAAAGAGTTAAGCCAAGTTTTTGCTTTATCTTTTAGAGAAAAACGTAACAATTTCAACTTAATAATTTCATTGGGACAAGTTTGATCGTTAAATGTGGCACATACTTCCTCAAATTCTTTAAGATGCAAATATGGACTTTCGGATTCTAAGCCATGAAAATTAGGAAGTAATGGAATCATACCCGGCTTGAATCGAAAATTATTAGCATTAAGAGGGAAAATGAAACATGAAGGAGCAGAATTTTGAGGAGGTTGCAAGTAATCACGCATGGTTCGCGCTTGTTGGTTTTCATTTTCATCATGTACGCTTTCATTATCAGCCATGGTGGAAGATGTGAGTGAGTGTTGAGGTGAGTCAAATAAATTACTAAAGAAAGTTTCACAATTATCTTTAACTAAACGATGAGAATTAAATTCACGATACTAATATGACATAAAATAACATAAAATTGATGTAAAGAATGAAAAGTAGGTGGCACAGCCAACCATATAATAATGTAAAGAACAAAAATTAGGTAGCACAGCCAATCATATAATAAAGAAACGGCAGATCGAGAGGCTTGGCCTTCCCTTTAAAGAAAGAAAATAAATAGAAAATAAAAAACGAGGGAGGCTCGACCTTCCTTTAAAGTAAAATAACTAAAGTAATAAGATTGAAAAAGGAACGAGTGTACCTGATTTATGAAGATTATGAAAGAGAAGAAAACATCACAGTAAGTAGCAGAAAATAATCCTTGACGCAAATCCCCGGCAACGATGCCAAAAACTTGCTACAACTTTAAGGTTGCAAACCCAAGTGCAGGTTGTCGCAAGTAATAAACTCGGAAGTCTGAGGTCAAACCACAGGGGAAGGAAATATACTATTCTATGAATGGTAAATGGTTGGTGGAAATACGATGGAGAAGAACACCAGAGCGTTGGGGATTCACTTCGGATAAATGGGTAGAAATTACTATTGATCTTTTATTCAACTCATACAAAATATGGAAGATAAAATATTGATCTCAAATATACTAAAAGATAGATCTTGATAATTGTTTGAGAGAATATGTTAAAATAAGTTGTTGGTGTGTAGAGATTATCTAAGCATTTATTGTGCCAAAATTTGTCAACAATAAATCAAATTCTTTAACAAACCAAAAAAATTTGTAGAAAATATACTTCAACCACATAAGAAGATGAACATTGAAGAACAAAGTGAAAGATCAAAGACAATACTACGCATTCACCAAAGTTTCACCCCTAGCTCTAGTTAATGGTTTAGAAAGACATATTGAAATGTTACAAAGAAAATGAAGGAAACTAGAATATGATGAAGAAGAATCAATTCCTAGGTTTTGTTCGTTGGTATGTTTTCAATCAAATTTAATAAAAAATTCACATTAGTTTGGTTCATTATCGTATTTCCAATTAAATTTGACTAAAATTTCACTGGGATTTAGTTCATTGGCACATATCCAATCAAATTTGACTAAAATTTCACTTAGATTCAGTTCATTGATGTGTTTCTAATCAATTTCACAAAAATTTCTCTTGGATTTTGTTCGTTAGTGCGTTTCTAATCAAATTTGACTATAATTTCATCTTAATTATGTTCCTTGGAGCGTTTTCAATCAAATTTTGACTAAAATTTCACCTGAGCTTGGTTCATTGGTGTGTTTTCAATCAAATTTAACTAAAATTTCACATGAGTTTGGTTCATTGGTACATTTCGAATCATATTTGACTAAAATTTCAAGCGGATTTTTTTGTTGGTACGTTTTCAATCAAAATTTGACTAAAATTTCACATGAGTTGTGTTCATTTGACTATAAGTTCACTAAGGTTTCATTCATTAGCACGTATCAAATCAAATTTGACTAATATTTCATATGAATTTTGTTCGTTGAGGCGTTTCCCCTCAAATTTGACCAAAATTTTACATCGGTTTCGTTCATTGGCGCGTTTCAAATCAATTTTGAGGAAAATTTCACATTAGTTTTGTTCATTGGCATGATTCAATAAAATTTGACTATAATTTCACCACGGTTTCATTCATTGGCACTTACCAAATCAAATTTGACTAAAATTTAATATGAACTCAATTCATTGGCTAGTTTTCGCTCAAATTTGACAGAAATTTTACATGGGTTTGGTTCAATGGCGCATTTTAAATCAAATTTGACAAAAATTTCACCGAGATTTTGTTCATCGGCGTGTTTCTAATCAAAATTGACAAAAATTTCACCAGAATTTTGTTCAGTAGTTTGTTTTCTATCAAATTTAACTAGAATTTCATCTGAATTTTATTCATTGACACATTTTCAATCAAATTTGTCCAAAATTTCATCTGAGTTTGGTTCATCGGTGCATTTCCAATCAAATTTGACTAAAATTTCCCAAGGCTTTTGTTCATTAGGGAGTTCCAATCAAATTTGACTAAAATTTCGCCACGATTTCGTTCATTGGCATGTATCAAATCAAATTTGACTAAAATTTCATTTGAATTTTGTTTATTGTCGTGTCTTCACTCAAATTTGACGAAAATTTCACATGAGTTTGGTTCATTAGCGTGTTTCAAATCAATTTTGACGAAAATTTCACCGAGATTTTATTTATTGGCGTGTTTCTAATCAAATTTGATAACAATTTCACCAGGATTTTTTTGTTAGTGTGTTTCCATTCAAATTTGACTAGAATTTCATCTGGATTTTGTTTGTTGGCACATTTTTATTCCAATTTGACTAAAATTTCACCCGAGTTTGGTTCATTGGCACATCTCAAATCAAATTTTACTAAAATTTCTCAAGACTTTTGTTAGTTGGCGAGTGTTCAATATAATTTGACTAAAATTTCTCCTGAGTTTCTTTCATTGGCATGTATCGAATCAAATTTTCGTGTTTTCAATCAAATTTGACGAAAATTTCACATGAGTTTGGTTCATTGGCGCGTTTCCAATCAAATTCGACTAAAATTTCACCGAGATTTAGTTCATTGGCGTGTTTCTAATCAAAATTGACAAAAATTTCACCATGACTACAAATTTTATCTGAATTTTGTTCGTTGGCGCCTGTCCAATCAAATTTGACTAAAATTTCACATCACTTTGGTTTATTGGCACATTTCGAATCAAATTTGACTAAAATTTCAAGCGCTTTTTTCGTTAGGCGTTTCCAATCAAATTCAACAAAAAATTCCCATGACTTTTGTTCATTGGTACATTTCCAATCAAATTTGACTAAGATTTGACCTTGATTTGGTTCATTAGCGTGTATCAAGTCAAATTTGACTAAAATTTCTTCTGAATTTTGTTCGTTGTCGTGTTTTCAAACAAATTTGACGAAAATTTGACATAATTTTGGTTCATTTTATGCGTTTCCAATCAAATTTGACTAAAATTTCACTGAGATTTAGTCCGTTGGCGTGTTTCTAATCAAATTTGACAAAAATATCACTAGGATTTTGTTCGTTAGTGCATTTCTTATCAAAATTGACTAGAATTTCATCTGAATTTTGTTTATTGGAACGTTTTTAATCAAATTTGACTAAAATTTCACCTGAGTTTGGTTCAGTGGCATGTTTCCAGTCAAATTTGATTAAAATTTCACATGAATTTGGTTCATTGGCACATTTCGAATCAAATTTAGCTAAAATTTTCATTGGCACGTTTTCCAATCAAATTTGACTAAAATTTCACATGAGTTTGTTTCATTGGCGCGATTCCAATCAAATTTGACTATGATTTCACCCAAGTTTCGTTCATTGGCTTGTATCAAATCGAATTTGACTAAAATTTCATCTGAACTTTGTTCGTTGGAGCGTTTCCACTCAAAATTTGACAAAAAATTTACATGGGTTTGGTTCATTGGTGCGTTTTAAATCAAATTTAACTTAAATTTCATCGGGATTTAGTTTATTAACGTGTTTCTAATCAAATTTGACTAAAATTTCATTTGAATTTTGTTCATTGGCACATTTTCAACGAATTTTACCTAAAATTTCACATGAGTTTGATTCATTGGCGCGTGTCTAGTCAAATTTGATAAAAATTTCACATGACTTTGCATCATTGGAACATTTCGAATCAAAATTGACGAAAATTTCAAGCGACTTTTTTCGTTGGTGCGTTTCCCACCATATTTGACTAAAATTTCTCATGACTTTTGTTCATTGGCGCGTTTCCAATCAAATTTGACTAAAATTTCTCATGACTTTTGTTCATTGGCGCGTTTCCAATCAAATTTGACTAAAATTTCACTTGAATTACGTTCATTGGCGTATATCAAATCAAATTTGGCTAAAATTTCATCCGAATTTTGTTCGTTGGCGCATTTTCAATCAAATTTGATTAAATATTCACGTGTTTGGTTTATTGGCGCATTTCCAATCAAATTTGACTAAAATTTCACCGAGACTCATTTCATAGGCATGTTTCTAATCAAATTTAACTAAAATTTCATCTGAATTTTGTTCATTGGCACGTTTTCCATAAAATTTGACTAAAATTTCACCGAGACTCATTTCATAGGCATGTTTCTAATCAAATTTAACTAAAATTTCATCTGAATTTTGTTCATTGGCACGTTTTCCATAAAATTTGACTAAAATCTCACCTGAGGTTCATTGGCGTGTGTCCAATCAAATTTGACTAAAATTTCACATGAGTTTAGTTTATTGGTACATTTCGAATCAAATTCAAGTAAAATTTTAAGATGGTTTTTTCGTCGACACATCTCCAATCAAATTTGACAAGAATTTCACAAGAGTTTTGTTCATTGGCGCGATTCCAATCACATTTGACTATAATTTCGCCAGGGTTTTGTTTATTGGTGTGTATCAAATAATTTTTGACTAAAATTTCATCTGAGTTTTGTTCATTGGCGCAATTTCAATCAAATTTGACTATAATTTCACCAGAATTTCGTTCATTGACATGTGTCAAATCAAATTTAACTAAAAGTTCATCTGAGTTTTTTTCATTGGCATGTTTCCACTCAAGTTTTGACTAAAATTTTACATAGGTTTGGTTCATTGGCGTGTTTCTAATCAAATTTGACAAAAATTTCACCAAAACTTTGTTCGTTAGTGCGTTTCTAATCAAATTTGACTAGAATTTCTTCTGAATTTCGTTCATTGGCCCGTTTTCAATCAAATTTACTAAAATTTCACCTGAGTTTGTTTCATTGGCACGTTTCCAATCAAATTTGATTAAAATTTAGCACGAGTTTGGTTATTAGCACAATTCAAATCAAAATTGACTAAAATTTCAAGCTGGTTTTTTCGTTGGCATATTTTCAATCAAATTTGACTAAAATTTCACATGAGTTTTGTTCGTTGGTACGATTCCAATCAAATTCAACTATAATTACACCAGGATTTCGTTCATTGGCTTGTATCAAATTAAATTTGATTTCATCTGAATTTTGTTCATTGGAACGTTTCTACTCAAATTTAACTAAAATTTAACACGTGTTTGGATTATTGGCGTATTTCAAATCAAATTTGACTAAAATTTCACCCGAATTTAGTTCATTGGAGTGTTTCTAATCAAATTTTACTAATATTTCATCTGGAGTTTGTTCATTGGCACATTTTCAATCAAATTTGACTAAAATTTCACGTGAGTTTGGTTCATCAGTGCGTTTCCAATTAAATTTGACTAAAATTTCACATGACTTTGTTTATTGGCACATTTCGAATCAAATTTGACTAAAATTTCACATGAGTTTTGTTCAATTCCCATTAAATTTGACTATAATTTCACAAGGATTTCGTTCATTAGTGTGTGTTAAATCAATTTTGACTAAAATTTCACATGAGTTTTGTTCAATTCCCATTAAATTTGACTATAATTTCACAAGGATTTCGTTCATTAGTGTGTGTTAAATCAATTTTGACTAAAATTTCATCTGAATTCTGTTCGTTGGTGTGTTTCCACTCAAATTTGACTTCAGTTTTACATGAGTTTGGTTCATTGACGTGGTTCTAATCAAATTTGACAAAAAACTCACCAAAATTTTGTTCGTTAGTGCGTTTACAGTCAATTGTATTTTATTCATTGGCGTGTTTTTAATCAAATTTAACTAAAATTTCATCTGAGTTTGGTTCATTGGCATGTTTCCAATCAAATTTGACTAAAATTTAGCACGAGTTTGGTTCTTGGCACATTTCGAATCAAATTTGAGCAATATTTCTAGTGGGTTTTTTCGTTGGCGTATTTCCAATTAAATTTGACTAAAATCTCACATGAGTTTTGTTCATTGGCGCGATTCCAATCAAATTTGTCTATAATTTCACTAGGATTTCACTCATTGGCTTGTATCAAATTAAATTTGAATTCATCTGAATTTTATTCGTTGGCAGGTTTCTACTCAAATTTGACTAAAATTTTACATGTGTTTGGTTTATTAGCGCGTTTCAAATTAAATTTGACTTAAATTTCACTTGGATTTAGTTCATTGGAATGTTTCTAATCAAATTTGACTATGATTTCATCTGAATTTTGTTCATTGGCGCATTTTCAATCAAATTTGACTAAAATTTTATGTGAGTTGGTTCATTGGCGCATTTCTAATTAAATTTGACAAAAAATTCAATTGACTTTGGTTTATTGGCATATTTCGAATCAGATTTGACTAAAATTTTAAGCGAATTTTTTCATTGGCTCGTTTCCAATCAATTTTGACTAAAATTTCACATGAGTTTTGTTCATTGGCACAATTCCAATCAAAATTGACTATAATTTCATTAGGATTTTGTTCATTGGTGTGTAACAAATCAAATTTGATTAAAATTTCATCTGAATCTTGTTCATTGGCACATTTCTCATTGGCACATTTTCACTCAAATTTGTCTAAAATTTTACATGGGTTTGGTTCATTGGTGCGTTTCAAATCAAAATTAACTAAAATTTTATCTGACTTTTGTTCGTTGGCGCGTTCTCAATCAAATTTGATGAAAATTTCACATGAGTTTAGTTCATTGGCGCGTTTTCAATCAAACTTGACTAAAATTTCATCTGAATTTTGTTCATTGGCACGTTCCATCAAATTTGACTAAAATTTCACTCGAGTTTGGTTCATTGGCGCATTTCCAATCAAATTTGACTAAAATTTCATATGAATTTGGTTTATTGGCACATTTCGAATCAAATTCAACTAAAATTTTAAGCGAGTTTTTTCATTGGCGCATTTCCAATCAAATTTGACTAAAATTTCTCGAGTTTTTTTCATTGACACGATTCTAATCACATTTGATAATAATTTCACTAGGGTTTCGTTCATTGGCGTGTATCAAATAATAGTTGACAAAAATTTCATCTGAGTTTTGATCATTGGCGCGTTTTCAATCTAATTTGACTAAAATTTCACATGAGTTTTGTTCATTGGCGCGATTCCAATGAAATTTGACTGTAATTTCACCAG
Source organism: Olea europaea var. sylvestris (assembly GCF_002742605.1). Taxonomy (NCBI): domain Eukaryota; kingdom Viridiplantae; phylum Streptophyta; class Magnoliopsida; order Lamiales; family Oleaceae; genus Olea; species Olea europaea. The sequence goes on from NC_036238.1 coordinate 28,551,050, forward strand.
GATTTTGTTCATTGGTGCGTGTCAAATCAAATTTGACTAAACTTTCATATGAATTTTGTTCATTGGCACGTTTTCACTCAAATTTGACTAAAGTTTTACATATATTTGGTTAATTTACGTGTTTCTAATCAAATTTGACTAAAATTTAGCACGAGTTTGGTTCTTGGCACATTTTGAATCAAATTTGAGTAAAATATACAGCGGGTTTTTTCGTTGGCACGTTTTCAATCAAGTTTGACTAAAATTTCACAAGAGTTTTGTTCATTGGCGCGATTTCAATCAAATTTGACTATAATTTTACTAGGGTTTCGTTCATTGGCTTGTATCAAATTAAATATAATTTCATCTTAATTTTGTTCATCGGCACGTTTCTACTCAAATTTAACTAAAATTTTACATGTGTTTGGTTTATTGGTACGTTTCAAATCAAATTTGACTGAAATTTCACCCGGATTTAGTTCATTAGAGTATTTGTAATCAAATTTGACTAGGATTTCATCTGGATTTTGTTCATTGGCGCGTTTTTAATCAAATTTGACTAAAATTTCATGTGAGTTTAGTTCATCGACGCGTTTCCAATTAAATTTGACTAAAATTTTACATGACTTTGATTTATTGCCACATTTCAAATCAAATTTGACTAAAATTTCAAGCAGGTTTTTTTCGTTGGCGCGTTTCCAATCAAACTTGATTAAAATTTCGCATGAGTTTTGTTCATTGGTGCAATTCCAATCAAATTTGACTATAATTTCACCAGAGTTTTGTTCATTGGCGTGTATCAAATCAAATTTGACTAAAATTTTATCTGAAACTTGTTCGATGGCGCGTTTCCACTCAAATTTGTCTAAAATTTTACAAGAGTTTGGTTCATTGGTGCGTTTCAAATCAAATCTGACCAAAATTTCACTGGGATTTAGTTCATTGGCGTGTATCAAATTAAATTTGACTAAAATTTCATTTGAATTTTGTTCCTTGGCGCATTGTCAATCAAATTTGATGAAAATTTCACTTGAGTCTGGTTCATTGGCACGTTTCCAATCAAATTTGACTAAAATTTCATCTAAATTTCGTTCATTGGCACATTTTCCATCAAATTTGAATTGAATTTCACCTGAGTTTGGTTCATTGGCGCGTTTCCAATCAAATTTGACTATGATTTTAAGCTGGTTTTTTCGTCGCCACATTTCCAATCAAATTTGATTAAAATTTTGCATGAGTTTTGTTCATTGGTACGATTACAGTCACATTTAACTATAATTTCATCAGAGTTTCGTTTATTGGCGTGTATCAAATAATATTTGACTAAAATTTCATCTGAGTTTTGATCATTGGCACGTTTCCAATATAAATGGACTAAAATTTCATATGAGTTTTGTTCATTAGCGCGATTCCAATGAAATTTGACTATAATTTCATTAGGATTTCGTTCATTAGCGTGTATCAAATCAAATTTGACAAAAATTTCATCTGAATTTTGTCGTTGGCGTGTTTCCACTCAGATTTGACTAAAATTTTACATGGGTTTGGTTTATTAGCACGTTTCAAATCAAATTTGACAAAGATTTTATCTGGATTTTGTTCATTGGCTCGTCTTCAATCAAATTTGACCAAAATTTCACGTGAGTTTGTTCATTGGTACGTTTTCAATTAAATTTGACTAAAATTTCACATGACTTTGGTTTATTGGCACATTTCGAATCAAATTCGACTAAAATTTCAAGCGGGTTTTTTCAAACATTAAGAGGAAATAGACTAATTCGTAAGACATTGAGTTGGACATCTTACCGTGAGGAGATAGTATGCAGTGCCGTGTTGGCGTGTTTTCCATCAAATTTGATTAAAGTTTCCCATGAGTTTTGTTCATTGGCGCGACTCTATTCAAATTTAACCAAAATTTACTTCGTTGGCGTGTTTTTAATCAAATTTAACAAAAATCTCAACATGATTTTTCTCCTTAGGGCATTTTCAATAAAATTTTACTAGAATTTTATCTGGATTTTGTTTATTGGCGAGTTTTCAATCAAATTTAACTAAAATTTCATATGAGTTTGGTTCATTGACGCATTTCGAATCAAATTTGACTAAACTTTCAAGCAAAATTTACTCCGTTGGCGTGTTTTTAATCAAATTTAACAAAAATTTCAACATGATTTTTCTCCTTAGGGCATTTTCAATGAAATTTTACTAGAATTTCATTTGAATTTTGTTTATTGGCGAGTTTTCAATCAAATTTGACTAAAATTTCACATGAGTTTGGTTCGTTGGCGCATTTTGAATCAAATTTGACTAAACTTTCAAGCGAGTTTTTTCGTTGGCACGTTTACAATCAAATTTGACTAAATTTTCACATGAATTTTGTTCATTGGAGCGATTCCGATCAAATTTGACTAAATTTCACTAGGATTTCATTCATTGGCGTGTATCAAATCAAATTTGACTAAAATTTCATCTGAATTTTTTTCATTGGCATGTTTCCACTCAAATTTGACTAAAATTTTACATGGGTTTGGTTCATTGGTGTGTTTCAAATCAAATTTGACTCGAATTTCATCTGAATTTTGTTCATTGGCACCAACGAAAAAACCTTGCTTGAAATTTTATTCAAATTTGATTGGAAATGCGCTAATGAACCAAACTCATATGAAATTTTAGTCAAATTTTATTGAAAATGAGCTAGTGAATAGAATCCAAATAAAATTTGATTTGATACATGCAAATGAACGAAATGCAGGTAAAATTTTAGTCAAATTTGATTGGAAACATGTAAATAAACAAAGCTCATGGAAATTTTAGTCAAATTTGATTGGAAATGGGTCAACGAAAAAATTTGTTTGAAATTTTAGTCAAATTTGATTTGAAATGTGCCAATGAACCAAAGTCATGTGAAATTTTAATCATTGGAAGCGTGCCAATTAACCAAACCCATGTGAAATTTTAGTAAAATTTGATTGAAAACACGCTAATGAATGAAATTCAGATGAAATTTTTGTCAAATTTGATTTGATACATGCCAATGAACCAAACCCATGTGAAATTTTAGTCAAATTTGATTGGAAATGCACCAATGAAAAAAATCATGAAAAATTTTAGTCAAATTTGATTGGAAATGCGCCAAGGAAAAAACCTACTTGAAATTTTTGTCAAATTTGATTTGAAATGTGACATTGAACCAAAGTCGTATGAATTTTAGATCAAATTTGATTGGAAACGTGACAATGAACCAAACTCATGGGAAATTTTTATCAAACTTGATTGGAAACGCACTAATGAACCAAACTCATGTGAAATTTTAGTCAAATTTGATTGGAAATGCGCTAATGAACAAAATTCAGATAAAGGGCCAATGAACCAAACTCATGTGAAATTTTAGTCAAATCTGATTGGAAATGCGCCAATGAACAAAATTTAGATGAAATTTTAGTTAAATTTGATTTGAAACATGCCAATGAACGAAATTCAAGTGAAATTTTAGTCAAATTTGATGGGAAACGAGCCTACAAAAAACCCGCTTGAAATTTTAGTCAAATTTGATTCGAAATGTGCCAATGAACCAATGTCATGTGAATTTTTTGTCAAATTTGATTGTAAATGCGCCAATGAACCAAACCCCTATGAAATTTTTGTAAAATTTAATTGGAAACGCGCCAACGAACAAAATTCAGATGAAATTTTAGTCTAATTTGATTTGATACATGAAAATGCACAAAACGCACTAATGAACAAAACTCATGGGAAATTTCAGTCAAATTTGATTGGAAACGCGCCAACGAAAAAACTCGCTTGAAATTTTAGTCAAATTTGATTTGAAATGTGCCAATAAATCAAAGTCATGTGAAATTTTAGCTAAATTTGATTGAAAACGTGCCAATGAACCTAACTTATGTGAAATTTTAGTGAAATTTGATTTGAAATGCGTCATTGAAAAAAATTCAAATGAAATTTTAGTCAAATTTAATTTGATACATGCCAATGAATGAAACCCAGTGAAATTTTAGTCAAATTTGATTAGAAAGGCGCAAAGAACCAAACTCATGTGAAATTTTAGTAAAAATTTTTTATTGAAAACACGTTAATGAACAATTTTAAAATGAAATTTTAGTTAAATTCGATTTGATACATGCCAGTGAACAAAACCCGATGGAATTTTAGTCAAATTTGATTGAAAACGCGCCTAAAAACGAAACTAATGTGAAATTTTAGTCAAATTTGATTGGAAATGCGCCAACGAAAAAACCTGTTTGAATATTTAGTCAAATTCGATTGGAAATGTGGCAACGAAAAAACTCGCTTGAAATTTTAATCAAATTTGATTTGAAATGTGCCGATGAGCCAAATTCATTTGAAATTTTAATCTAATATGATTGGAAACGTGCAATGAACCAAACCCATCTTAAATTTTATTCAAATTTGATTGTAAATGCACATATGGATAAAATTCAAATGAAATTTTAGTCGAATTTCATTTGAAACATGCCAATGAATGAAACCCAGGTGAAATTTTAGCCAAATTTGATTGGAAATGTGCCAACGAAAGAACCCGCTTGAAATTTTAGTCAAATTTGATTTGAAATGTGCCAATGAACCAAAGTCTTGTGAAATTTCAGCCAAATTTGAATGGAAAGGCGCCAATGAACCTAACTCATATGAAATTTTAGTCGAATTTGTTTGGAAACACATCAATAAAAAAATTCAGATGAAATTTTTGTCAAATTTGATTTTATCATGCCAATTAACGAAACCCAAGCGAAATTTTAGTCAGATTTGATTCGAAATGTGCTAATGAACTAAATTCATGTGAAATTTTAATCAAATTTGATTGGAAACGCGCCAATGAACCAAATCCTTATGCAATTTTAGACAAATTTGATTAGGAACGCGCCAACAAACAAAATTTAGATGAATTTTTTGTCAAATTTGATTTGATACATGCCAATGAACGAAATCCAGGTGAAATTTTAGTCAAATTTGATTGGAAATGCACCAATGAATAAAACTTATGGGAGATTTTAGTCAAATTTGATTGAAAACGTGACAATGAATAAAACTCAAATGAAAATTTAGTTAAATTTGATTAGATACATGCCAATGAACGAAATCCAGTGAAATTTTAGTCAAATTTGATTGAAAACGCGCCAATGAACCAAACTAATATGAAATTATAGTCAAATTTTTGATTGAAAACATGCCAATGAACAAAATTAATATGAAATTTTAGTCAAATTTGATATGATACTTGCCAATGAAAAAAATTCGATGAAATTTTATTTAAATTCGATTGGACACGCGCTAATAAACAAAACTCATGGAAAATTTTAGTCAAATTTGATTGGAAATGGGCCAACGAAAAAACCTGCTTGAAATTTTAGTCAAATTTAATTGGAAATGCGCCAACAAAAAACTCACTTGAAATTTTAGTCAAATTTGATTTGAAATGTGCTAATGAACCAAAGTAGTGTGAAATTTCGATCAAATTTGATTGGAAACGTGCCAATGAGCCAAACCCATGTGAAATTTTAGTCAAATTTGATTGGAAATGCGCCAACAAAAAACTCACTTGAAATTTTAGTCAAATTTGATTTGAAATGTGCTAATGAACCAAAGTAGTGTGAAATTTCAATCAAATTTGATTGGAAACGTGCCAATGAGCCAAACCCATGTGAAATTTTATTCAAATTTGATTTTAAACGCACATATGGATAAAATTCAGAAGAAATTTTAGTCGAATTTGATTTGATACATGCCAATGAATGAAACCTAGGTGAAATCTTAGCCAAATTTGATTGGAACATGCCAATAAATAAAACTCATGGGAAATTTTAGTCAAATTTGATTGAAAACGCGCTAACGAAAGAACCCGCTCGAAATTTTAGTCAAATTTGATTCGAAATGTGCCAATGAACCAAAATCATGTAAAATTATAGTCAAATTTGGTTGGAAACATGCCAATGAACCAAACTCATGTATAATTTTAGTCTAATTTGATTGAAAACGAGCCAACGAACAAAATTCAGATGAAATTTTAGTCAAATTTGATTAGAAACACGCCAATAAACTAAATTCCAGTGAAATTTTAGTTAAACTTGATTTGAAACGCGCCAACGAACCAAATTCAGATGAAATTTTAGTTCAATTTGATTTGGTACAGGCCAATGAACAAAACCCTGGTAAAATTTTAGCCAAATTTGATTGGAATCGCGCTAATGAACAAAATTCATTTCAAATTTTGGTCAAACTTGATTGGAAAAGCGCAAACGAAAATATCCCCATAAAACTTTAGTCAAATTTTATTTGAAATGCACCAGTGAACTAAACTTGTGTGAAATTTTAGCCAAATTTGATTGAAAAAGTCCAGTGAACAAAATTCAGATGAAATTTTAGTCAAATTTGATTGGTAACGCGCCAATGAACCAAACTGCTATGATATTTTAGTAAAATTTGATCGGAAACACGTTAATGAACAAAATTCAGATAAAATTTTAGTCTAATTTGTTTCGATACATGAAAATGAACGAAATTCAGGTGAAATTTTAGTCAAATTTGATTGGAAACGCACCAATAAAAAAAACTCATGGAAAATTTTTGTTAAATTTGATTGGAAACACGCCAATGAAAAAATTCGCTTGAAACTTTAGTCAAATTTGATTTCAAATGTGCCAATGAATCAAAGTCATGTAAATTTTTTGCCAAATTTGAGGGAAAAAGCGCAAATGAACCAAACTCATGTGAAATTTTCGTCAAATTTGATTGGAAACGTACCGATGAACGAAATTCAAATGAAATTTTAGTCAAACTTGATTTGATACATGCCAATGAACGAAACCCTGTGAAAGTTTAGTCAAATTTGATTGGAAACGCGCCAATGAAGCCAATGAACAAAATTAAAATGAAATTTTAGTCAAATTCGATATTTATACATGCCAATGAACAAAACCCGTTAAAATTTTAGTGAAATTTGATTGGAAACGCGCCTAAAAACAAAACTCATTGAAAATTTTAGTCAAATTTGATTGAAAATGCGCCAACGAAAAAACTCAAAATTTTAGTCAAATTTGATTGGAAATACACCAATGAAAAAATGCGCTTCAAATTTTATTCAAATTTGATTTGAGATGTGCTAATGAACCAAAGTCATGTGAAATTTTAATCTAATTTCATTGGAAATGTTCCAGTGGACCAAACCCATCTGAAATTTTATTCAAATTTGATTGTAAATGCACATATGGATAAAATTCAGATGAGATTTCAGTCGAATTTGATTTGATACATGCCAATGAACAAAACCCAGGTGAAATTTTAGCCAAATTTTATTGGCAACGTGCCAATCAACAAAAAGAATGAAGAATTTTAGTCAAATTTGTTTGGAAACGTGCCAACGAAAGAACCCACTTGAAATTTTTGTCAATTTTGATTCGAAATGTGCCAATGAACCAAATTCATATGAAATTTTAGTCAAATTTGAATGGAAACGTGCCAATGAACCAAACTCATGTGAAATTTTAGTAGAATTTGATTGGAAACGCGCCAATGAACAAAATTCAGATGAAATTTTAGTCAAATTTGATTTAATACAAGCCAATTAATGAAACCCAAGTGAAATTTTAGTCAGATTTGATCGAAAACACGCCAATGAGCTAAACTCTCGGGAAATTTAGTCAAATTAGACTGCAAATGCGTCAACGAAAAAAACTCGCCTGAAACTTTAGTCAAATTTGATTCGAAATGTGCCAATGAACCCAAGTCATGTGAAATTTTAGTCAAATTTGATTGGAAATGCGCCAATGAACTAAACTCATGTACAATTTTAGACAAATTTGGTTGGTAATGAGCCAATGAACAAAATACAGATGAAATTTTAGTCAAATTTGATTTGATACATGCTAATGAAAGAAATCCAGGCAAAATTTTAGTCAAATTTGATTGGAAACATGCCAAAGAATAAAACTCATGGGAAGTTTTAGTCAAATTTGATTTTAATGCAGCAACAAGAAAACCCGCTTGAAATTTTAGTCAAATTTGATTAGAAATGTGCCAATGAATCGATGTCATGTGAAATTTTTGTAAAATTTGATTGAAAGCGCGCCAATGAACCAAACCCTGTGAAATTTTAGTAAAATTTGATTGGAAATGCACCAATGAACGAACTTCAGATAAAATTTTTGTCTAATTTGATTTGATACATGCAAATGAATGAAATCCAGGTGAAATTTTAGTCAAATTTGATTGAAAATGTGCTAATAAACAAAACTTTTGGGAAATTTTAGTCAAATTTGATTAGAAATGCGCCAATGAAAAACCCACTTGAAATTTTAGTCAAATTTGATACGAAATGTGCCAATGATCGAAAGTCATGTGAAATTTAAATGAAAATTGTTTGGAAAGGCACCAATGAATAAAATTCAAATGAAATTTTAGTCAAATTTGATTTGATAAGGCCAATCAATGAAATCTAGGAGAAATTTTAGTCAAATTTGATTGGAAACGCGCTAATAAATAGAACTCATGGAAAATTTTAGTCAAAATATGATTGGAAACCCACCGATGAAAATACCCGCTTGAAATTTTAGCCAAATTTGATTCGAAATGTGCCAATGAACCAAATTCTTGTGAAATTTTAGTAAAATTTGATTGGAAACGGGCCAATGAACAAAATTCAGATGAAATTTTAGTCTTATTTGACTTGATACATGAAAATGAACGAAATCTAGGTGAAAGTTTAGTTAAATTTGATTGGAAACGCACCAATGAACAAAACTCATGGAAAATTTTAGTCAAATTTGATTGGAAACGCGCCAACGAAGAATTCGCTTGAAATTTTTATTGAATTTGATTTGAAATGTGCCAATGAATCAAAGTCATGTGAAATTTTAGCCAAATTTGATTGAAAACTTGCTAATGAACCAAACTCACGTGAAATTTAAGTCAAATTTGATTGGAAATGCACTAATGATTGAAATTCAAATGAAATTTTAATCAAATTTGATTTGATACATGCCAATGAACGAGACCCCGTGAAATTTTAGTCAAACGTGATTGGAAACGCGCCAATGAACCGAATTCATGTGAAATTTAATCAAAATTTTCATTGAAAACGCGTCAATGAACAAAATTAATATGAAATTTTAGTCAAATTTGATTTGATACATGCCAATGAACAAAACTTGGTGAAATTTTAGTCAAATTTGATTGGAAACAAGCAATAAGCACATGAGAAATTTTAGTCAAATTTGATTGGAAATGCGCCAACGAAAAAATCCACATGAAATTTTATCCAAATTTGATTGGAAATGCGCCAACGAAAAAACACGCTTGGAAATTTAGTCAAATTTGATTTGAAATGTTCTAATGAACCAAAGTCATGTAAAATTTCAATCAAATTTGATTGGAAACGTGCCAATGAACCAAATTCATGTGAAATTTTATTCAAATTTGATTGTACACGCGCCTATAGATAAATTTCAGATGAAATTTTAGTTGAATTTGATTTGATACTTGAACGAAACGCAGGTGAAATTTTTGGCAAATTTGATTGGAAACGGGCCAATAAACAAAGCTCATGGGAAATTTTAGTCAAATTTGATTGGAAATGCACCAACGAAAGAACCTGCTTGAAATTTTAGTCAAATTTGATTCGAAATGTGCCAATGTTAGTCAAATTTAATTTGAAACACGCCAGTGAACCAAACTCATGTAAAATTTCAGTCAAATTTGATTAGAAACATGCCAATGAACTAAATTTCGATGAAATTTTAGTTAAATTTGATTTGAAACGTGCCAACGAACTAAATTCAGATAAAATTTTAGTCCAATTTGATTTGATACAGACAATGAACGAAACCCTGGTAAAATTTTAGTCAAATTTGATTGGAATTGTGTTAATGAATAAAATTCATTAAAAATTTTAGTCATATTTGATTGGAAACGTGCCAACGAAAATATTCCGATGAAATTTTAGTCAAATTTGATTGGAAATGCACTAGTGAACCAAGCTTGTGTGAATTTTTTGTCAATTTTGATTGAAAACGCGCCAATGAACAAAATTCAGATGAAATTTTAGTCAAATTTAATAGAAAACACGCCAATAAACCAAACTCAGGTGAAATTTTAGTCAAATTTGATTGAAAACGTGCCAATGAACATAGTCTAGATGAAATTCTAGTCACTTTGATTGGACACGCACTAACAAACAAAATCCTGGTGAATTTTTTGTCAAATTTGATTAGAAACACGTCGATGAACTAAATCTCGATGAAAATTTTGTCTAATTTAATTGGAAAGGCGCCAATGAATCAAACTCATGTGAAATATTTGACAAATTTGATTGAAAGCGCTCCAATGAACAAAATTCAGATGAAATTTTAGGCAAATTTGATTTGATACACGTCTATGAACGAAACTCAGGAGAAATTTTAGTCAAATTTCATTAAAAACGCTCCAATGAACCAAACTCATGTGAAATTTTAGTCAAATTTTAACGTAAACGCACAATGAAAAAACTCACGTAAAAGTTTAGTCAAATTTGATTCGAAATATGCCAATGAACTAAAGTCATGTGAAATTTTAGTCAAATTTGATTGGAAATATGCCAATGAACCAAATTCAGGTGAAATTTTTAGTCAAATTTAATTGAAAACATGCCTAAGAATGAAATACAAATAAAACTTTGGTCAAATTTGATTTGACATGTGCCAATAAATCGAAGTCGTGTGAAATTTTAATCAAATGTGATTAGAAACGTGCCAATAAACTAAACCCATGTGAAATTTTATTAAAATTTGATTGTAAACGCGTATATGGATAAAATTCGGATGAAATTTTAGTCAAATTTGATTTGATACATGCCAATAAACGAAACACAGGTGAAATTTTAGCGAAATTTGATTGAAAACGTGCCAATAAACAAAACTCATGGGAAATTTTAGTCAAATTTGTTTGGAAACACACCAACGAAAGAACACGCTTGAAATTTTAGTCAAATTTGATTCGAAATGTGCCAATGAACCGGAGTCATGTGCAATTTTAGTCAAATTTGATTGGAAATGCGCCAATGAACCAAACACATGTAAAATTTTAGTCAAATTTGTTTAAAAACGCGTTAATGAACAAAATTCAGAAGAAGTTTTAGTCAAATTTTATTAAAAACACGCCAATGAACTAAATTTCAGTGAAATTTCAATTAAATTTTCATTTAAAACACTCTAACGAACCAAATTCAAATGAAATTTTATTCAAACTTTATTTGATACATGCCAATGAACGAAACCCAGTGAAAGTTTAGTCAAATTTGATTGGAAATGCTCGAATGAACCAAACTCATGTGAAATTTTAATTAAGTTTTCGATTGAAAACGCGCCAATGAACAAAATTAAAAAGAAATTTTAGTCAAATTTGATTTGAAACATGCCAATGAACTAAATTCGGTGAAATTTTAGTCAAATTTGATTGGAAACATGCCAATAAACAAAACTTATGGGAAATTTTAGTTAATTTTGATAGGAAATGCCCCAACGACGAAACCTGCTTCAAATTTTAGTCAAATTGATTGGAAATGCGCCAACAAAAAACTCATTTGTAATTTTAGTCAAATTTGATTTGAAAGGCACCAATGAACCAAAGTCATGTGAAATTTTAATCAAATTTGATTGGAAACGTGCCAATGAACCGAACTTATGTGAAATTTTATTCGAATTTGATTGTAAACGCACATATGGATAAAATTCGGATAAAATTCAGATAAAATTTTAGTCAAATTTGATTTGATACATGCCAATGAAAGGAACGCAGGTGAAATTTTAGCCAAATTTGATTGGAAACGGGCCAATAAACAAAACTCATGGAAAATTTTAGTCAAATTTGATTCGAAATGTGCCAATGAACCAAAATCATGTGAAATTTTAGTCATATTTGTTTGGAAACGCGCCAATGAACCAAACTCATCTAAAATTTTATTCAAATTTGATTGGAAACGAGCCAATGAACTAAATACATGTAAAAATTTTAGTCAAATTTGATTGAAAACGTGTTAATGAACAAAATTCAGATGAAATTTTAGTCAAATTTGATTAGAAATACGCTAATGCACTAAATTTCGATGAAATTTTCGTTAAATTTGAATTGAAACGCACCAACGAACCAAATTCATATGAAATTTTAGTCAAACTTGATTTGATACATGCTAATGAATGAAACCCAGTGAAATTTTAGTCAAATTTGATTGGAAGCGCGAATGAACCAAACTTACGTTATATTTTAGTCAAGTTTTTAACTGAAAACGCGCCAATGAACAAAATTAAAATGAGATTTTAGTCAAATTTGATTTGATACATGACAATGAACAAAATCTAATGAAATTTTTGTCAAATTTGATTGGAAATATGCCAATAAACAAAATTAATGGGAAATTTTAGTCAAACTTGATTGGAAATGTGCCAACAAAAAACTCGCTTGAAATTTTAGTCAAATTTGATTTGAAATGTGCCAATGAACCAAAGTCATGTGAAATTTTAATCAAATTTGATTGGAAACGTATCAATGAACCAAACTTATGTGAAATTTTATTCAAATTTGATTGTAAATGCGCATATGGATAAAATTCAGATGAAATTTTAGTCGAATTTGATTTGATAGATGCCAATGAATGGAACCCAGGTGAAATTTCAGCCAAATATGATTGGAAATGTCCCAACGAATAAAACTTATGGGAAATTTTAGTCAAATCTGAGTGAAAACGCCCAAATGAACAAAATTCAGATGAAATTTTAGTTAAATTTGATTGAAAACGCGCCAATGAACCAAACTCAGGTGAAATTTTAGTCAAATTTGATTAAAAACACACCAACGAACACAGTCCAGATGAAATTCTAGTCAAATTTGATTGGAAATGCGCTAAAGATCAAAATCCTGGGGAACTTTTTGTCAAATTTGATTAGAAACACGCCAATGAACTAAATCTCAGTGAAATTGTTGTCAAATCTGATTGGGAACGCGCCAATGAACCAAACTCATGTGAAATTTTTGCCAAATTTGATTAAAAGGATGCCAACGAACAAAAGTCAGATGAAATTTTAAGTAGATTCTATTTGATACACACCAATGAACGAAATTCAGGCGAAATTTTAGTCAAATTTGATTGGAAACACGCCAATGAACTAAATTCAGGTGAAATTTTAGTTAAATTTATTTGAAAATGTGCTAATGAACAAAATTCAGATGAAGTTTTAGTCAAATTTAACGAAATTGAAGCAAAATTTTAGTCAGATTTGATTAGAAACATGTTGCTGTAATTAACAGTACTCATATTAAATTTTAGTCAAATTTTAATGTAAAAGTGCCAACAAAAACCCAGCGAGAAAGTTTAGTCAAATTTGATTCAAAATGTGCCAATGAACTAAAGTCATGCGAAATTTTAGTCAAATTTGATTGGAAACACGCCAATGAACTAAATTCAGGTGAAATTTTAGTTAAATTTATTTGAAAATGTGTTAATGAACAAAATTCAGATGAAGTTTTAGTCAAATTTAACGAAATTGAAGCAAAATTTTAGTCAGATTTGATTAGAAACATGTTAATGAAAAAAGCTCACGGGAAATTTAGTCAAATTAGATTGGAAACACTCCAACGAAAATACTCGCTTGAAATTTTAGTCAAATTTGATTCAAAATGTGCCAACGAACCAAAGTCATATGAAATTTTAGTCAAATTTGATTGGAAACGCGCCAATGAACCAAACCCATGTGCAATTTTCGACAAATTTGATTGGAAACGCGCCAATGAACAAAATTCAAATGAAATTTTTGTTAAATTTGATTTGAATCATGCCAATGAACGAAATTCAGGTGAAATTTTAGTTAAATTTGATTGGAAACGTGCCAATGAATAAAACTTATGGGATATTTTAGTCAAATTTGATTGGAAACTTGCCAACAAAAAAATCCGCTTGAAATTTTAGTCAAATTTGATTCGAAATGTGCCAATGAACCAATATCATGTGAATTTTTTGTTGAATTTGATTGGAAACTTCCTAATGAACCAAACCCCCGAGAAATTTTAGTAAAATTTGATTGGAAACGTGCCAATGAACAAATATAGATGAAGTTTTAATCTAATTTGATTTGATACATGTAAATGAACGAAACCCAGGTCAAATTTTAGTCAAATTTAATTGAAAATGCGCTAATAAACAAAACTCACGGGAAATTTCAGTCAAATTTGATTGGATACGTGCCAACAAAAAAACACGCTTGAAATTTTAGGCAAATTGGATTTGAAATGTGCCATTGAACTAAAGTCGTGAAATTTTAGTGAAAGTTGTTTGGAAATGCACCAACGAATAAAATTCAGATGAAATTTAGTCAAATTTGATTTGGTACATGCCAATTAACAAAATTCAGGAAAAATTTTAGTCAAATGTGATTGAAAACGCGCTAATGAATTAAACTTATGGGAAAGTTTAGTCAAATCTGATTGAAAACGCCCAAATGAACAAAAATAAAGATAAAATTTTAGTCAAATTTGATTGAAAACGCGCCAATGAACCAAATTCAGGTAAAATTTTAGTCAAATTTGATTGAAAACATGCCAACGAACATAGTCCAGATGAAATTTTAGTCAAATTTGATTGGAAATGTGCTAACAAACAAAATCCTGGTCAAATTTTAGTCAAATTTGATTAGAAACACGCCAATGAACTAAATCTCAATGAAATTTTTGTCAAATCTGATTGGGAATGCGCCAATGAACTAAACTCATGTGAAATTTTTGCCAAATTTGAAAGAAAGGACGCGAACAAACAAAATTCAGATGAAAATTTAAGCAAATTTGATTTGATACACGCCAATGAACGAAATTCAGGAGAAATTTTAGTCAAATTTGATTGGAAACGCTCCAATTAATAGAACTCATGTTAAATTTTAGTCAAATTTTAATGTAGAATTGCCAACGAAAAAAGCCTCGTGAAAGTTTAGTCAAATTTGATTCAAAATGTGCCAATGAACTAAAGCCATGTGAAATTTTAGTCAAATTTGATTTAATACATGCCAATTAACGAAACCAAAGTGAAATTTTAGTCAGATTTGATTGAAAACACGTCAATGAACAAAACTAATGGGAAATTTTGTCAAATTAGATTGGAAACACTCCAACGAAAAAACTCGCCTGAAATTTTAGTCATATTTTATTCAAAATATGCCAATGAACCAAAGTCATGTGAAATTTTAGTCAAATTTCGTTGGAAACGCGCCAGTGAACCAAACCCTTGTGCAATTTTAGACAAATTTGATTGGAAACATGCCAACGAACACAATTCAGATAAAATTTTAGTCTAATTTGATTTGATACATGCCAATGAACGAAATTTAGGTGAAATTTTAGTTAAATTTGATTGAAAATACGCCAATGAATAACACTCATGCGAAATTTTAGTCAAATATGAGGGGAAACACACCAACGAAAAAATCCGCTTGAAATTTTAGTCAAGTTTGATTCGAAATGTGATAATGAACCAATGTCATGTGAAATTTTTGGCAAATTTGATTGGAAACGTGCCAATGAACCAATCCCTTGTGAAATTTTTAGTATAATTCGATTGGAAACGCGCCAATGAGTAAAATTTAGATAAAATTTTAGTCAAATTTGATTTGGTAAATGCTAATTAACGAAGTACGGGAGAAATTTTAGTCAAATTTGATTGGAAACGTGATAATAAATAGAACTCACGGAAAGTTTTAGTCAAATTTGATTGGAAACGCCCGATGAAAAAACCCGCTTGAAATTTCAGTCAAATTTGATTCGAAATGCGCCATTAAACCAAAGTCATGTGAAATTTTTGTCAAATTTGATTGGTAATGCACCAATGATCCAAACCCCTATGAAATTTTAGTAAAATTTGATTGGAAACACGCCAAGGAACAAAATTCAGATGAAATTTTAGTCTAGTTTGATTCGATACATGAAAATGAACGAAATTCAGGTGAAATTTTAGTCAAATTTGATTGCTAACGCACCAACGAACGAACCAGCTTGAAATTTTAGTCAAACTTGATTTGAAATGGGCCAATGAATCAAAGTTATGTGAAATTTTAGCCAAATTTGATTGAAAATGCGCTAATGAACCAAACTCATATAAAATTTTAGTAAAATTTGATTGGTAACGAGCCAATGAACAAAATTCAAATGAAATTTTAGTCAAATTTGTTTTGATACATGCTAATGAATGAAATCCAGAGAAATTTTAGTCAAATTTGATTGGAAACGAGATAATGACCCAAACACATGTAAAGTATTAGTCAAATTTGAATGAAAACACATCAATGAACAAAATTCAGATGAAATTTTAGTCAAATTTGATTAGAAACACACCAATGAACTGGATTCCGATGAAATTTCAGTTAAATTTGATTTGAAATGCACCAACGAACCAAATTCAGATAAAATTTTAGTCAAACTTGATTTGATACATGTTAATGAACGAAACCCATTGAAATTCTAGTCAAATTTGATTGGAAACGCGTGAATGAACCAAACTCATGTGAAACTTTAGTCAAGTTTTTGATTGAAAATGCGCAACGAACCAAATTAAAATGAAATTTTAGTCAAATTTGATTTGATACATGCCAATGAACAAAATCCGGTGAAATTTTATTCAAATTTGATTGGAAACGTGCCAATAAACAAAACTCATGTGAAATTTTAGTCAAATTTGATAGGAAATGCGCCAACGAAGAAACCTGCTTGAAATTTTAGTCAAGTTTGATTGGAAATACGCCAACAAAAGACTCGCTTGAAGTTTTAGTTAAATTAAATTTGAAATGTGCCAATTAACCAAGGTCATGTGAAATTTTAATCAAATTTGATTGGAAACGTGCCAATGAATTAAACTTATGTTAAATTTTATTCAAATTTGATTGTAAACGCGCATATGGATAAAATTCAAATGAAATTTTAGTCGAATTTGATTTGATACATGCCAATGAACGGAACCTAGGCAAAATTTTAGCCAAATTTGATTGGAAAAGGGTAATAAACAAAACTTATGGGAAATTTTAGTTAAATTTGATTGGAAACGCGCCAATGAAGGAACCTGCTTGAAATTTGAGTCAAATTTAATTCGAAATGTGCCAATGAACTAAAGTTATGTGAAATTTTAGTCTTATTTGTTTGGAAGCACGCCAATGAACCAAACTCATGTGAAATTTTAGCCAAATTTGATTGAAAACGCGCCAATGAACCAAATACATATAAAATTTTAGTTAAACCTGATTGAAAACACGTCAATGAACAAAGTTCAAATGAAATTTTAGTCAAATTTGATTAGTAACACGCTAATGTATTAAATTTTAGTGAAATTTCAGTTAAATTTGATTTGAAACGCACTAACGAACCAAATTTAGATGATATTTTAGTCAAACTTGATTTGATACATGCTAATGAACGAAATCTAGTGAAATTTTGGTCAAATTTGATTGGAAACGCGCGGATGAACCAAACTCATGTCGAATTTTAATCAAGTTTTTGATTGAAAACGCACCAATGAATAAAATTAAAATGAAATTTTAGTCAAATTTGATTTCATACATGCCAATGAACAAAATTCGGTGAAATTTTAGCCAAATTTGATTGGAAATGGGCCAATAAATAAAACTCGTAGGAAATTTTAGTCAAATTTGATTGGAAATGTTCCAATGAAAGAACCCACTTGAAATTTTAGTCAAATTTGATTCGAAATGTGCCAATGAACTAAAGTAATGTGAAATTTTAGTCATATTTGTCTAGAAACGAGCCAATGAACCAAACATATGTAAAATCTTTGTCAAATTTGATTGGAAACGCGCCATTAAACAATATTCAGATGAAATTTTTGTCAAATTTGATTTGATACATGGCAATTAATAAAAACCAAGTGAAATTTTAGTTAGATTTGATTGTAAACGTGCCAATGAACAAAACTCATGCAAAATTTAGTCAAATTAGATTGAAAACGCGCCAACAAAAAAACTCGCTTGAAAACTTACTCAAATTTGATTCAAAATGTGCCAATGAACCAAAGTCATGTGAAATTTTAGTCAAATTTGATTGGAAACGCGCCAATGAACCAAACACATGTGAAATTTTTGACAAATTTGATTGGAAATGCGCCAATATACAAAATTCGGATGAAATTTTAGTCAAATTTGATTGGAAACGCGCCAATGAATAAAACTTATGAGAAATTTTAGTCAAATTTGATTGGAATCCCGCCACGAAAAAACCCGCTTGAAATTTTAGTTAAATTTGATTCGAAGTGTGCCAATGAACTAATATCATGTGAAATTTTTGTCGAATTCAATTGGAATTTTGCCAATGAACAAAACCCTGTGAAATTTTAGTAAAACTTGATTGGAAACGTGATAATGAACAAATTTCAGATAAAATTTTAGCCTAATTTGATTTAATACATGCAAATGAACGAAACCCAGGTGAAATGTTAGTCAAATTTGATTGAAAATGTGCTAATAAACAAAACTCATGAGAAATTTTTGTCAAATTTGATCGAAAACGTGCCAACGAAAAAATACACTTGAAATTTTAGTCAAATTGGATTTGAAATGTGCCATTGAACCAAAGTCATGTGAAATTTTAATGAAAATTGTTTCGAAACGCACCAATGAATAAAATTCAGATGAAATTTTAGTCAAATTTGATTTAGTACATGCCAATTAACGAAATGCAGGAGAAATTTTAGTCAAATCTGATTGTAAACGCGCAAATGAACAAAATCCAGAATTTTTTTTGTCAAATTAAAATTTCATTGAAAACACACCAATGAATCAAACTCAGGTGAAATTTTAGTCAAACCTGATTGAAAACACGCCAACGAACATAGTCTAGATGAAATTCTAGTCAAATTTGATTGGAAATGCGCTAACAAACAAAATCTTGGTGAAATTTTTGTCAAATCTGATTCGAAACACGCCAATAAACTAAATCTCGGTGAACTTTTTGTCAAATCTGATTGGGAATGCACTAATGAACCAAACTCATGTGAAATTTTTGCAAATTTGATTGAAGGGACGCCGACTAACAAAATTCAGATGATATTTTAAGCAGATTTGATTCGGTACAAGCTAATAAACAAAACTCATGAGAAATTTTAGTAAAATTTGATTGGAAACGCTCAAATTAATAGAACTCATGTTAAATTTTAGTCAAATTTCAATGTAAAAGTGCCAACGAAAAAACCGGCGTGAAAGTTTAATCAAATTTGATTCAAAATGTGCCAATGAACTAAAGCCACGCGAAATTTTAGTCAAATTTGATTGGAAATGAACCAATAGCCAAATTCAGGTGAAATTTTAGTTAAATTTGATTGAAAACACGCCAATGATCAAAATTCAGATGAAATTTTAGTCAAATTTGATTTAATATATGCCAATTAACAAAACCCAAGTGAGATTTTACTCAGATTTGATTGGAAACGCGCCAATGAAAAAAACTCATGGGAAATTTAGTCAAATTAGAGTGGAAACACTCTTACAAAAAACTCGCTTGAAATTTTAGTCAAATTTGATTGGAAATGTGCCAACGAACCAAAGTCATGTGAAATTTTAGTCAAATTTTCATTGGAAATGTGCCAACGAACCAAAGTCATGTGAAATTTTAGTCAAATTTTCATTGGAAACGTGCCAGTGAACCAAACCCTTGTGCAATTTTAGAAAAATTTGATCGAAAACATGCCAATGAACAAAATTCAAATGAGATTTTAGTCAAATTTGATTTGATGCATGCGAATGAACGAAATTCAAGCGAAATTTTAGTCAAATTTAATTGAAAATACGCAAATGAATAAGACTCATGGGAAATTTTACTCAACTATGAGTGGAAACACACCAACGAAAAAATTTGCTTAAAATTTTAGTCAAGTTTGATTCGAAATGTAACAATGAACTCATGTGAAATTTTTGTTAAATTTGATTGGAAACGCACCAATGAATAAAATTCAGATGAAATTTTAGTCAAATTTGATTTAGTAGATGCCAATTAACGAAATCCAGGAGAAATTTTAGTCAAATTTGGTTTGAAATGTGCCATTGAACCAAAGTGATGTGAAATTTTTGCTAAATTTGATTGGTAATGTGCCAATGATCCAAACCCCTATGAGTTTTTAGTAAAATTTGATTGGAAACGCTTCAAGGAACAAAATTCAAGTGAAATTTTAATCTTTGATTTGTTACATGAAAATCAACGAAATCCAGGTGAAATTTTAGTCAAATTAGATTGGAAATGCATCAATGAACGAAACTTATGGGAAATTTTAGTCAAATTTGATTGGAAACGCGCAAACGAAAAAACCAGCCTGAAATTTTTATCAAATTTGATTTGAAATTGTGACAATGAATCAAAATCATGTGAAATTTTAGGCAAATTTGATTGAAAACGCGCTAATGAACCAAATGCATGTGAAGTTTTAGTAAAATTTGATTGGCAACGTGCCAATGAACAAAATTCAAATGAAATATTAGTCAAATTTGATTTGATACATGTCAATGAATGAAACCCAGGGAAATTTTAGTCAAATTTGATTGAAAACGAGCCAATGAACCAAACTCATATGAAATTTTAGTCAATTTTTTTTAGTGAAAATGCGCTAGTGAACAAAATTAAAATTAAATTTTAGTCAAATTTGATTTGATAAATGCCACTGAACAAAACTCGATGAAATTTTAGTAAAATTTGATTGGAAATGCGCCTAAAAACTAGGCTTGGGCATGGGTCGGTTCGGTTTTAAAGAGAACCAAATCGTACCAAAAATTTTCGGGTATTTAGTAAATGGAACCGTTGGGTCCAAAAATAATTATGGAATCGTTCGGGTTCGATTTCGTTCGGTTTGATTCTGTATTATAATTAAAATTTTTAACATTTATAACGACATTATATAAATACAATTAATGACACATTCAATCGTAGTTTTTCAAACTAACGTAGTTTTATTTAATAACAAATAAATAATCAGTTGTCCAACAAGATTAATTTACCACTGCATACAAATACCAAAAAGTAGATACTAATACTAAACTTCAATGATCCATTCAATGGTTCCTTTGCTTCAAACATTTAAGTCTAAGTGAAAAATGAATATAAATTAGAAGTTATAGAGATACGATATTTTAAAGTATTGCTAATACTTACCAACTATTTGAATTAACTATCAATTACTTCACTTACCATACTCACTACTAAGAGACTCTACAAGAAAATTTTGAAAAAATACAATTAACAAACATAAATAAACTAAAAATATGAAAATTCCACTTGGGTTTTGTTCGTCGGCGCGTTTTGAATCAAATTTGACTAAAATTTCATCTGGGTTTTGATTGTTCGTGTGTTTTCAATCAAATATGAATAAAATTTCACCTGAGTTTTGTTCATTGGCGCGTTTCCAATGAAATTTGACAAAATTTAAATTATGTTTTAATCGTGGCACATTTTCAATCAAATTTTACTAAAATTTCATCAGGATTTTGATGGTTGGCACATTTTCAATCCAATTCGAGTAAAATGTCATCGGGGTTTTGATTGTCGGCATGTTTCAAATCAAATTTGACTAAAATTTCACCTTCACTTGGTATGTTGATGCGTTTCCAATCGAATATGACTGAAATTTAACCTTCATTTTTTCCTCGACATGTTTCGAATCAAATTTGGCTAAAATTTCACCCAGATTTTGTTTATCAGCTCAATCAAATTTTATGGATTTTCACCTGAGTTTTGTTCATTGGTGTCTTTCCAATCAAATTTGACTAAAATTTCATAAGGTTCTAATCATTGACATGATTTCAATCAAATTCGACTAAAATTTAATCAGGGGTTCGATCGTTGGCACGTTTCGAATCGAATTCGACTAAACTTTCATCAAGGTTTTGTTCTTTGGAGTGTTTCCAAACAAATTTGAGAAAAATTTCATCAGGATTTTGAGTCTTGACATGTTTCTAATAAAATTTGACTCAAATTTCTTCAGGGTTTTGATCGTTGCCTCATTTCAAGTTGAATTTGGTAAAAATTTCATCAGGATTTTGATCGTTGGCGCGTTTCCAATCAAATTTGACTAAAATTTTATCAGGATTTTGATCGTTGGTGTGTTTCCAATCTAATTTGAAGAAAAATTTACCTGAGTTTTGTTCATTGACGTGTTTTCAATCAAATTTGACTTCATTTCATCCGAATTTTGTTCATCGGCACGCTTCCAATCAAAATTTACTGATATTTAACCTAGATTTTGTTCATTAGGGCGTTTCCAATCAAATGCGGCAAAAATTTCAGTCGGGTTTTGTTTGTCGGTGCGTTTTGAATCAAATTTGACTAAAACATCATCTGGGCTTTGATTGTTGGAATGTTTTCAATCAAATCTGAATAAAATTTCATCTGAGTTTTGTTCATTGATGCGTTTTCAATCAAATTTGCCTAAAACTTTATGTGGGTTTTGGTTGTTGGCATGTTTCTAATCTAATTTGAATAAAATTTCACATGAGTTATGTTCATTGGTGTGTTTTTAATCAAATTTGAAAAATTTTCACCTGGATTTTGTTCATTTGCACGTTTCTAATCAAATTTGACTAAAATTTAAATCAGGTTTTGTTCGTTGGCACGTTTTCAATCATATTCGAGTGAAGTTTAATCGGAGTTTTGATTGTTGGCACATTTCCAATATAATTTGATTAAATTTCACCTTCGCTTGGTACGTTAATGCATTACCAATCGAATTTGACTGAAATTTAACCGGCATTTTGTTCATCGACACGTTTCGAATCAAATTTGACCAAAATTTCACCTGAATTTTGTTTATTGGCATGTTTCCAATCAAATTTTATGGATATTTCACCTTGGCATGTTTCCAAACAATTTAGACTAAAATTTTATCAGAGTTTTGATCGTTGATGTGTTTCCAATTAAATTGACAAAAATTTCATTGGGATTTTGAGTCTTGGCACGTTTCCAATAAAATTTAACTAGAATTTTTTGATCGTTGCCTCATTTTGAATCAAATTTCAAGAAAATTCATCAGGATTTTGATTGTTGGAACCTTTCGAATCAAATTTGACTAAAAATTTATCAGAGTTTTGATCGTTGGCGTGTTTCAAATCAAATTTGACTAAAATTTCACCTGAGTTTTTTTCATTGGCGCATTTCCAATCAATGTTGACTACATTTAACTCGAATTTTGTTCATTAGCACATTTCCAATAAAAATTTACTGATTTTTAACCTGAGTTTTGTTCATTAGTGCGTTTCCAATCAAATATAACAAAAATTTCTTTTGTGTTTAGTTCGTTGGCATGTTTCAAATCAAATTTGACAAAAATTTAATCTAGATTTTGATCGTTGGTGTGTTTTTAATTGAATCTGAATAAAATTTCACCTGAGTTTGTATATTGGCGTATTTCCAATCAAATTTGACTAAAATTTCATTAGGATTTTGATCTTTGGAGTGTTTCCAATCAAATTTGAAAAAAATTTCATCAGGGTTTTGAGTCTTGGCACGTATCCAATAAAATTTGACTAGAATTTCATTATGGTTTTGATCGTTACCTCATTTTCAATCAAATTTGACAAAAATTTCATTAGGATTTTGATCATAGGCGCGTTTCCAATCAAATTTGACTAAAATTTCACCTGGGTTTTGATTGTTGGTGTGCTTTTAATCAAATTTGAATAAAATTTTACTTGAGTTTTGTTCATTGGCATATTTCCAATCAAATTTGACTATATTTCACCCAAATTTTGTTCATCAGAATGTTTCCAATCTAAATTTACTGATTTCATTAGTGTGTTTCCAATCAAAAGTGATAAAAATTTCACTTGGATTTTGTTCGTTGGCGCGTTATGAATCAAATTTGACTAAAATTTCATCTAGATTTTGATTGTGGTGTGCTTTCAATCCAATTTGAATAAAATGTCACTAGAGTTTTGTTCATTGGCACGTTTCTAATCAAATTTGATTAAAATTTCGTCTAGGATTTGATTGTTGGTGTGTTTTTAATCGAATCTAAATAAAATTTCACCTGAGTTTTGTTCATTGGCGCGTTTCCAATCAAATTTGACTAAATTTAAATTAAGTTTTGTTCGTTGGCACCTTTTGGTTCAAATTTTACCAAAATTTTATCAGGGTTTTGATGGTTGGCGCGCGTTCAATCATATTTGAGTAAAATTTCATCGGGATTTAGATTGTTGACAAGTTTCAAATCAAATTAGACTAAAATTTCACCTTTGCTTGGTACATTGATGCATTTCCAGTTGAATTTGACTAAAATTTAACCTTCATTTTTTCTCGACATGTTTCGAATCAAATTTAGCCAAAGCTTCCATTCAAATTTTACGGATATTTCACATGGGTTTTGTTCATTGGTGCCTTTCCAATCAAATTTGACTAAAATTTCATAAAGTTCTCATCGTTGGTGTGATTCCAATCAAATTCGACTAAAATTTCATCAGAGCTTTGATCGTTAGCACGTTTCAAATCGAATTTGACTAAACTTTCATCAAGGTTTTGTTCTATGGAGTGTTTCCAATCAATTTTGACAAAATTTTCATCAAGATTTTAAGTCTTGACACGTTTCCAATAAAATTTGACTAGAATTTCTTCAGGGCTTCGATCGTTGCCTCATTTTCAATCGAATTTGACAAAAAGTTCATCAGGATTTTGATCGTTGGCGTGTTTCCAATCAAATTTGAATGAAATTTTATCAAGGTTTTGATCGTTGGCACGTTTCCAATCTAATTTGAAGAAAATTTTACCTAAGTTTTGTTAATTGGCGCGTTTCCAATCAAATTTGACTACACTTCACCAAAAATTTACAGATATTTTAACAGCATTTTGTTCATTAGTGCGTTTCCAATCAAATGTTACCAAATTTCACTTTTATTTTGTTCATCGACACGTCTTGAATCAAATTTTACTAAAATTTCATTTGGGTTTTGATTGTTGGTGTGTTTTCAATCAAATCTGCCTGAGTTTTTTTCATTGGCACATTTTCGATCAAATTTGATTAAATTTCATCTGGGTTTCGATTGTTGGTGTGTTTTAATTAAATATAAATAAAATTTCACTTGAGTTTTGTTCATTGGTGTGTTTCCTGTCAAATTTGACAAAAATTTCACCTGGGTTTTGTTCAGTTGCGCATTTCCAATCAAATTTGACTAAAATTTAAATTAAATTTTGTTCATTGGCACCTTTCCGATAAATTTTACTAAAATTTCATCTAGGTATTGATGGTTGGCATGTTTTCAATCATATTCAAGGACACTTTCATTTGAGTTTGGATTGTTGGCGCGTTTCCAATCAAATTCAACAAAAATTTCACCTGCGCTTGGTACGATGATGTGTTACCAATTGAATTTGACTAAAATTTAACCCGTATTTTGTTTCTCGACATGTTTCGAATCAAATTTGACTATAATTTCACCCAGATTTTGTTTGTTGACACGTTTCCAATCAACTTTTACGGATATTTCACCTAGGTTTTGTTTATTGGTACATTTCCAATCGAATTTGACTAAAATTCATAAGGTTCTGATCGTTGGTACGATTCCAATCAAATTTGACTAAAATTTCATTAGGGATTTGATCGTTGACGCGTTTCCTATCGAATTTGACTAAAATTTCATCAATGTTTTGTTCTTTTTCATGTTTCCTATCAAATTTGTCAAAAATTTCATCAGGGTTTTGAGTCTTAGCATGTTTTCATTAATATTTGATTAAAATTTATCAAGGTTTTGATCATTGCCTCTTTTTCAATCAAATTTGACAAAAAATTCATCAGAATTTTGATAGTTGGCCCGTTTCCAATCAAATTTAACTAAATTTTTATCAGGGCTTTCATCGTTGGTGCATTTTCAATAAAATTTCACTAAAATATCACCCGAATTTTGTTTATTGGTACGTTTCCAATCAAATTTTACGAATATTTCACTGGATTTTGTTCAATGGTGCGTTTCCAATCAAATTTGACTAAAATTTCATAAGGTTCTAATCGTTGGCACGATTCCAATCAAGTTTGACTAAAATTTCATTAGGGATTTGATCGTCGGCGTGTTTCCAATCGAATTCCACCGAAATTTCATCAATGTTTTGTTCTTTGGCTTGTTTCCAATCAAATTTGACTAAAATTTCATTAGGGATTTGATCGTCGGCGTGTTTCCAATCGAATTCCACCGAAATTTCATCAATGTTTTGTTCTTTGGCTTGTTTCCAATCAAATTTGATAAAAATTTCATCAGGATTTTGAGTCTTGGCGCATTTCTAATAAAATATGACTAGAATTTCATCCGAATTTTGATCTTTGCCTCGCTTTCAATCAAATTTGACAAAAATATCATCAGGATTTTTATCGTTGGCACATTTCTAATCAAATTTAACAAAAATATCATTAGGATTTTGATCTTTGGCGTGTTTCTAATCTAATTTGACGAAAATTTTACCTGGGCTTTGTTCATTAGCTTGTTTCCAATCAAATTTTACTACATTTCACTTGAATTTTGTTCATTGGCATGTTTCCAATCAAATTTTACTAATATTTAACCTGAGTTTTGTTCATTAGTGCATTTCCAATCAAATGTGACAAAATTTCACTTATGTTTTGTTTGTTGGTGGGTTTCCAATCAAATTTGACTAAATTTCATCTTAGTCTTGATAGTTGGTGTGGTTTTAATCAAATCTAAATAAAAGTTCACCTGAGTTTTGTTCATTGACGCGTTTCCAGTCAAATTTGACTAAAATCACATCAAAATTTTGATATTTGGTGTGTTTCCAATCAAATTTGACAAAAATTTCATAAGGGTTTTTAGTCTTAGCACATTTTCAATAAAATTTGACTAGAATTTCATTAGGGCTTTGATCGTTGCCTCATTTTTGAACAAATTCGACAAAAAATTCATCAGGATTTTGATCGTTGGCACTTTTCCAGTCAAATTTGACTAGAATTTCATCTAGGTTTTGATGGTTTGTGTGCTTTTAATAAATCTGAATAAAAGTTCACTCGAGTTTTGTTTATTGACGCATTTCCAATCAAATTTGACTACATTTCACCCGAATTTCGATCATTAGCACGTTTCCAATCAAAATTGACGAGAATTTGATTTGGTTTTTGTTCATTAGTGTGTTTCCAATCAAATATGACAAAAATTTCACTTGGATTTTGTTCGTCGGTGCATTTTGAATCAAATTCGACTAAAATTTCATCTAGGTTTTGATTGTTGGTGTGTTTTCAATCAAATTTGAATAAAATTTCACTAGAGTTTTGTTCATTGGCGCGTTTCCGATCAAATTTGATTAAAACTTCATCTGAGATTTGATTGTTGTTGTGTATTTAGTTGAATCTAAATAAATTTCACCTGAGTTTTGTTTACAGGCCTGTTTCCAATCAAATTTGACTAAAATTTAAATTAGGTTTTGTTCGTTGGCACATTTTTGTTCAAATTTTATTAAAATTTCATCAGGATTTTGATGGTTGGTGCGTTTTCAATCAAATTTGAGTAAAATTTCATCGGGGTTTTGATTGTTAGCGCGTTTCCAATCAAATTTGACTAAAATTTCACCTGCGTTTGGAACGTTGATGTGTTTCTAATCGAATTTGACTAAAATTTAACTTTCATTTTTTCCTCGACATGTTTCGAATCAAATTTGTCTAAAATTTCACCCGAATTTTGTGTATTGGCACGTTTCCAATCAAATTTTACGGATATTTCTCCTGGGTTTAGTTCATTGGTGTGTTTCCAATCAAAATTGACTAAAATTTCATAAGATTTTGATCATTGGCATGATTCCCATCAAATTTAACTAAAATTTCATCAGGGCTTTGATCATTGGCATGTTTCAAATCGAATTCGACTAAAATTTCATCGAGGTTTGTTCTGTTAGGTGTTTCCAATCAAATTTGACAAAAAATTCATCAAGATTTTGAGTCTTCACAAGTTTCCAATAAAATTTGACTAGAATTTCATCAGGGTTTTGATCGTTGCCTAGTTTTAATTGAATTTGAAAAAAAAATTCATCAGGATTTTGATCGTTGGCGCGTTTTCAATCAAATTTGACTAAAATTTTATTAGGGTTTTGATCGTTGGCACGTTTCCAATATAATTTAACGAAAATTTTAGTTGAGATTTGTTCATTGGCGTGTTTCCAATCAAATTTGACTACATTTCACCCAAAATTTACAGATATTTAACATGGTTTTGTTCATTAGTGCGTTTCCAATCTAACGTAACAAAATCTCACTTGTGTTTTGTTCGTCGACGCGTTTTGAATCAAATTTAACTAAAATTTCATCTGAGTTTTGATTGTTGGTTTGTTTTCAATCAAATTTGAATAAAATTTCACCTGAGTTTTGTACATTGGCTCGTTTTCAATCAAATTTGATTAAAATCTGGTTTAGGTTTTTGATTGTTGATGTGTTTTTAATCAAATCTAAATAAAATTTCACCTAAGTTTTGTTCATTGGCACGTTTCCAATCAAATTTGACAAAAATTTCACCTAGATTTTGTTCATTTGCGCGTTTTTGATCAAATCTGAATAAAATTTCACCTAAGTTTTGTACATTGGCTCGTTTTCGATCAAATTTGATTAAAATTTCTTCTGAATTTTTGATTGTCTGTGTGTTTCTAATCAAATCCAAATAAAATTTCATTTGAGTTTTGTTCATTGGCGCGTTTTCAATTAAATTTGACAAAAATTTCATCTAGATTTTGTTCATTTGCATGTTTCCAATCAAATTTGACTAAAATTTAAATTAGGTTTTGTTCGTCGACACCTTTTCGATCAAATTTTACTAAAATTTCATAAAGGTTTGGGTGGCTATCGCGTTTTCAATTATATTCATGTAAAATCGGGGCTTTGATTGTTGGTGCATTTCCAATCAAATTTAACTAAAATTTCACTTGCCCCTGGTGCGATGATATGTTTCCAATCGAACTTGACTAAAATTTAATCTGCATTTTGTTTGTCGGCACGTTTTGAATCAAATTTGACTAAAATTTCACCCGAATTTTGTTTATTGGCACGTTTCCAATCAAAATTTTTGGATATTTTACTTGAATTTTGTTCATTGGTGCGTTTTCAATCAAATTTGACTAAAATTTCAAAAGGTTCTGATCGTTGGCACGATTCTAATCAAATTCGACTAAAATTTCATCAGGGATTTGATCGTTGATGCGTATCCAATCGAATTTGACTAAAATTTCATCAAGGTTTTGTTCTTTGGTGTGTTTCCTATCAAATTTGACAAAAATTTCATCAGATTTTTAGTCTTTGCAAGTTTCTAATAAAATTTGAATAAACTTTCATCACGATTTTGATCATTGCCACGTTTTAAATCAAATTTGATAAAAATTTCATCTGGATTTGGATAGTTGGCTCGTTTCCAATCAAATATGACTAAATTTTTTTCAGGAGTTTCATCATTGGCGCGCTTTCAATTAAATTTGACTAAAATGTCACCATAATTTTATTTATTATCACGTTTCCAATCAAATTTTACGGATATATCACTGGATTCTTTTTATTGGTGCGTTTCTAATTAGATTTGACTAAAATTTCATAAGGTTCTGATCATTGGAGCGATTTCAATCTAGTTCGACTAAAATTCATCAGGAATTTGATCGTTGGCGCGTTTCCAATAGAATTAAACTAAAATTTCATCAAGGTTTTGTTCTTTGACGTGTTTCCAATCAAATTTGACAAAAATTTTATTAGGGTTTAGAGTCTTGGCATGTTTTCAATAAAATTTGACTAGAATTTCATCAGGGTTTTGATCATTGCCTCGTTTTCAATCAAATTTGATAAAAAATTCATCAGGATTTTGATTGTTGGTGCGTTTCCACTCAAATTTGACTAAAATTTTATCACGATTTTGATCTTTGGCATGTTTTCGATCTAGTTTGATGAAAATTTTACCTGAGTTTTGTTCCATGGCGCATTTCCAATCAAATTTTACTACATTTCACTCGAATTTTGTTCATCGACACGTTTTTAATCAAAATTTACTGATATTTAACCTGAGTTTTGTTCATTAGTGCGTTTCCAATCAAATGTGACAAAAATTTCACTTGTGTTTCATTCGTTGCCATGTTTCAAATCGAATTTGACAAAGATTTCATCTTAATTTTGATCGTTGGTGTGCTTTTAATCAAATCTGAATAAAACTTCACTTAAGTTTTGTATATTGGCGCGTTTCCATTCAAATTTGATTAAAATTTCATCACGATTTTGATCTTTGGCTTGTTTCCAATCAAATTTGACAAAATTTCATTAGGGTTTTGAGTCTTGGCCCGTTTCTAATAAAATTTGACTTGAATTTTATCAGAATTTTTATTGTTGCCCCGTTTTCAATCCAATTTGACGAAAATTTCATCAGGATTTTGATCGCTGGCGCGTTTCCAATTAGATTTTACTGAAATTTCTTCTATGTCTTGATGGTTGGTGTGTTTTTAATCAAATCTGAATAAAAGTTCAACTGAGTTTTGTTCATTAGCCCATTTCCATTCAAATTTCACTAAAATTTCATAAGATTCGGATCGTTGGTGTGATTCCAATCAAATTCGACTAAAATTTCATCAGGGCTTTGATCATTGGCATGTTTCGAATTGAATTTGACTAAATTTTCATCAAGGTTTTGTTCTTTGGAGTATTTCCAATCAAATTTGACAAAAATTTCATTAGAATTTTGAGTCTTGACACATTTCCAGTAAAATTTGACTAGAATTTCATCAGGGTTTTAATCGTTGCCTCGTTTTCAATCGAATTTGACAAAAATTTCACCAGGATTTTGATCGTTGCCTCATTTTCAATCGAATTTCACAAAAATTTCATCAGGATTTTGATCGTTGGCACGTTTCCAATCAAATTTGACTAAAATTATATCAAGGTTTCGATCGTTGGCATGTTTCCAATCTAGTTTGACGAAAATTTTACCTAAAATTTGTTCATTGGCACGTTTCCAATCAAATTTGACTACATTTTACCCAAAATTTACAAATATTTAACTTGGTTTTGTTCATTAGTCCGTTTCCAATCTAACATGACAAAAATTTCACTTGTGTTTTGTTCGTCGACGTGTTTTGAATCAAATTTGACTAAAATTTCATCTGAGTTTTGATTGTTGGTGTGTTTTCAATCAAATCTGAATAAAATTTCACCTGAGTTTTGTTCATTGGCTCGTTTTCGATCAAATTTGATTAAAATTTCATCTGAATTTTTGATTGTCGTATGTTTTTAATCAAATCTAAATAAAATTTCACCTGAATTTTGTTCATTGGCGCGTTTCCAATTAAATTTGACAAAAATTTCACCTCAATTTTGTTCATTCGCGCGTTTCCAATCAAATTTGACTGAAATTTAAATTAGGTTTTGTTCGTTGGCACCTTTTCGATCAAATTTTACTAAAATTTCATCAAGGTTTTGATGGTTGGCGAGTTTTCAATCATATTCGAGTAAACTTTTTTCAGGGTTTTGACTGTTGGTCCGTTTCCAATCAAATTTAACTAAAATTTCACCTACACCTGGTACGATTTTGTGTTTCCAATCGAATTTGACTAAAATTTAACTCACGTTTTGTTTGTCCGCACGTTTCGAATCAAATTTGACTAAAATTTCACCCGAATTTTGTTTACTGTCACGTTTCCAATCAAATTTTATGGATATTTCACCTGGATTTTGTTCACTGGTGCATTTTCAATCAAATTTGACTAAAATTTCATAAGTTTCGGATCGTTGGTACGATTCCAATCAAATTCGACTAGAATTTCATCAAGGATTTTCTAATCGAATTTGACTAAAATTTCATCAAGGTTTTGTTCTTTGGTGTGTTTCCTATCAAATTTGACAAAAATTTCATCAGGGTTTTTAGTCTTAGCACGTTTCTAATAAAATTTGATTAGAATTTCATCACGATTTTGATCATTGCCTCATTTTCAATCAAATTTGACAAAAAATTCATCAGGATTTTGATGGTTGGCGCTTTTCCAATCAAATTTGACTAAATTTTTTTCATGGTTTTCATTGTTGGCGCGTTTTCAATCAAATTTGACTAAAATGTCATCCGGATTTTGTTTATTGGCACATTTCCAATCAAATTTTACGGATATTTCACTGGATTTTGTTCATTGGTGTGTTTCTAATCAAACTTGAGTAAAATTTGATAAGGTTCTAATCATTGGAGCAATTCCAATCAAGTTCGACTAAAATTTCATCAGGGATTTGATCGTTGGCACGTTTCGAATTGAATTCAACTAAAATTTCATTAATGATTTATTCTTTGAAATGTTTCCAATCAAATTTGACAAAAATTTCATCAGGGCTTTAAGTCTTTGCGCGTTTCCAATAAAATTTGACTAGAGTTTCATCAAGGTTTTGATCTTTGCCTCATTTTCAATCATATTTGACAAAAATTTCATCAGGATTTTGATCGTTGGCGCGTTTCCAATCAAGTTTAACTAAAATTTTATCAGGGTTTTTATCTTTGGCCTTTTTTCAATCTAGTTTGATGAAAATTTGACCTAAGTTTTGTTCATTGGTGCGTTTCCAATCAAATTTCACTACATATCACTTCAATTTTGTTCATCGGCACGTTTTCAATCAAAATTTACTAATATTTAACTTGAGTTTTGTTCATTAGTGTATTTCAAATCAAATGTGACAAAAATTTCACTTGTTTTTTGTTCTTTGGCACATTTCAAATTAAATCTGACTAAGATTTCATCTGGATTTTGATTGTTGGTGTGCTTTTAATCAAATCAGAATAAAACTTCACCCGAGTTTTGTATATTGGCACGTTTCCATTCAAATTTGACTAAATTTTTCATCAGAATTCTAATCTTTGGTGTGTTTCCAATCAAATTTGACAAAAATTTCATCAGCGTTTTGAGTCTTGGCCCGTTCCCAATAAAATTTGACTAGAATTTGATCAGGGTTTTGATCGTTGCCTCGTTTTCTATCCAATTTGACAAATCATCAGGATTTTGATCGCTGACACATTTCAAATCAAATTTGACTAAAATTTCATCTTGGTTTTGATTGTTGTGTGTCTTTAATCGAATCTAAATAAATTTTCACCTGAATTTTGTTCATTGGTGCGTTTCCAATCAAATTTGACTAAAATTTCATAAGGTTCTGATCGTTGGTACATTTCCATTCGAATTCGACTAAAATTTCATCAAGGTTTTGTTCTTTAGAGTGTTTCCAATCAAATTTGACAAAAAATTCATCAGAACTTTGAGTCTTAACACGTTTCCAATAAAATTTGACTAGAATTTCATCAGGATTTTGATCATTGCCTCATTTTCAATCAAATTTGGCAAAAATTTAATCAGGATTTTTGATCGTTGACACGTTTCCAATAAAATTTGACTAAAATTTTATCACGGTTTTGATTGTTGGCGTGTTTCAATCTAATTTGATGAAAATTTTACCTGAGCTTTGTTCATTGGCGCGTTTTCAATCAAATTTGACTACATTTCATCTGAATTTTGTTCATCAGCATGTTTCCAATCCAGATTTACTGATATTTAATTAGGCTTTTGTTCATTAGGCCATTTCCAATCAAATGTAACAAAAATTTCACTTGGGTTTTGTTCGTCGGCGCGTTTTGAATCAAATTTAACTAAAATTTCATCTGAACTTTGATTGTTGGTGTGTTTTCAATCTAATTTGAATAAATTTCACCTGAGTTTTGTTCATTAGTACGTTTTCAATAAATTTTGACTAGAATTTCATCTCGGATTTGATTTTTAGTGTGTTTTTAATCAAATTTGAATAAAATTTCACATGAGTTATGTTCATTTGCGCATTTTCAATCAAATTTGACAAGAATTTCACCAGAATTTTGTTTATTTGCACGTTTCCAATCATATTTGACTAAAATTTGAATTAGATTTTGTTCGTTGGCACCTTTCTGATTAAATTTTTCTAAAATCTCATCAAGGTTTTGATGGTTGCCACGTTTTCAATCATATTCAAGTAAAGTTTCATTGGGTTTTGATTGTTGGGACGTTTCCAATCAAATTTGACTAAAATTTCACCTGCGCTTGGTACATTGATGCGTTTCCAATCAAAGTTGACTAAAATATAATTGGCGTTTTACTTGTCGACATGTTTTGAATCAAATTTGACTAAAATTTCACCCAGATTTTGTTTATTGGCATGTTTCCAATCAAATTTTACGAATATTTCACCTGGATTTTGATCGTTGGCGCATTTCCAAACAAATTTAACTAAATTTTTATCAGGTTTTGATCGTTCGCGTGTTTCCGATTAATTTTGACAAAAATTTCATCCGGGTTTTGAGTTTTAGCACGTTTCCAATAAAACTTAACTATAATTTCATCTAAGTTTTGATCGTTGCCTCGTTTTCAATCAAATTTCATAAAAATTTCATCAAGATTTTGATCGTTGGCTCCTTTCCAATCAAATTTGACTAAAATTTTAATAGGGTTTTGATCATTGGCGTGTTCCCAATCAAATTTGACTAAAATTTCACCTTAGTTTTGTTCATTGGCACGTTTCCAATCAAAGTTGACTACATTTAACCCGAATTTTGTTCATCGGCACGTTTCCAATTAAAATTTACTGATATTTTACCTGGGTTTTGGTCATTAGTGTGTTTCCAATCAAATGTGACAAAAATTTCACTTGTGTTTTATTCGTTGGCACTTTTCAAATCAAATTTGACTAAAATATCATTTGGATTTTGATTTTTGGTGTGGTTTTAATCAAATATGAATAAATTTCATCTGAGTTTTGTATATTGACGTGTTTCCAATCAAATTTGACTAAAATTTCATCAGGATTTTGATCTTTGGAGTGTTTCCAATCAAATTTGACAAAAATTTCATAAAGATTTTGAGTCTTGGCACATTTCCAATAAAATTTGACTAGATTTTCATCAGGGTTTTGATCTTTGCCTCATTTTCAATCAAATTTGACAAAATATTCATTAGGATTTTGATCGTTGGCACGTTTCCAATCAAATTTGACTAAAATTTCATTTGGGTTTTGATGGTTGGTGTGTTTTTAATCAAATCTGAATAAAAGTTCACCTAAGTTTTGTTCATTGGAGCGTTTCCAATTAAATTTGATTACATTTCACCCGAATTTTGATCATCGGAAATTTCCAATCAAAATTGACTGATATTTAACTTAGGTTTTGCTCATTAGTGCGTTTCCAATCAAATGTGACAAAAATATCAATTGGATTTTGTTGGTCGGCGCATTTTGAATCAAATTTGACTAAAATTTCGTCTGGGTTTTGATTGTTGGTGTGTTTTCAATCAAATCTGAATAAAATTTCACCTGAGTTTTGTTCATTGGCACTTTTTTTTTTTTTAATCAAATTTGATTAAAATTTCATCTAGGTTTTGATTGTTGGTGTGTTTTTAATCGAATCTAAATAAAATTTCACCTGAGTTTTGTTCATTGGCGCATTTCCAATCAAATTTGACCAAAATTTAAATTAGTTTTGTTTGTTAGCACCTTTTCTATCAAATTTTACTAAAATTTCAATCGAGTTTTGATGTTAGGCGCGTTTTCAATCATATTCAAGTAAAGTTTCATCGGGTTTTTGATTGTTGGCGCGTTTCCAATCAAAACCTACGCTTAGTGTGTTGATGCATTTCCAATCGAACTTGACTAAAATTTAACCTTCTTTTTGTTCCTCGACATGTTTCGAATCAAATTTGACTAAAATTTCACCCAAATTTTGTTTATTGGCACGTTTCCAATCAAGTTTTTCGGATATTTCACCTGTGTTTTGTTCATTGGTGTATTTCCAATCAAATTTGACTAAAATTTCATAAGGTTCTGATCATTGGACAGATTCCAATCAAATTCGACTAAATTTCATCAGGGATTTGATCATTAGTACATTTCCATTCAAATTCGACTAAACTTTCATCAAGGTTATGCTCTTTGGAGTGTTTCCAATCAAATTTGACAAAAATCTCATCAGGATTTTGAGTCTTGACACGTTTATAATAAAATTTGACTAGAATTTCATCAGGATTTTGATCGTTGCCTTGTTTTCAATCAAAGTTGACAAAAATTTCATCAGGATTTTGATCGTTGGCACCATTCCAAACAAATTTGACTAAAATTTTATTAGGATTTTGATCATTGGCGTGTTCCCAATCAAATTTGAAAAAATTTCACGTTTGTTTTGTTTATTGGTGCGTTTCCAATCATATTTGACTACATTTAACTCGGATTTTGTTCATCGGGATGATTCCAATCAAAATTTATTGATATTTAGCCTGGGTTTTGTTCATTAGTGTTTTTCAATCAAATGTGACAAGAATTTTACTTGTGTTTTGTTCATTGGCACATTTCAAATCAAATTTCACTAAAATTTCATCTGGATTTTGATTGTTGTTGTGCTTTTAACCAAATTTCAATAAAACTTCACCTAAGTTTTGTATATTGGCGTATTTCTAATCAAATTTGACTAAAATTTCATTAGGATTTTGATCTTTGGCGTGTTTCCAATCAAATTTGACAAAAATTTCATCAGGATTTTGAGTCTTGGCACGTTTCCTAAAAAATTTGACTAGAATTTATCAGGGTTTCGATCGTTGCCTCCTTTTTAATCAAATTTGACAAAAATTTCATCAGGATTTTGATCGTTGGTGCACTTCCAATCAAATTTAACTATAGTTTCATCTGGGTCTTGATGGTTGGTTTGTTTTTAATTAAATTTGAATGAAAGTTTACATGAATTTTGTTCATTGGTGCGTTTCCAATCAAATTTGACTAAAGTTTCATCAGGATTTTGATCGTTGGTGCGTTTCCAATCAAATTTGACAAAAAATTTATCTGGGTTTTGATGGTTGGTGTGTTTTTAATCAAATATGAATAAAAGTTCACATGAGTTTTGTTCATTGGCATGGTTCCATTCAAATTTGACTATATTTCACCAAAATTTTGTTCATCAGCACTTTTCCAATCAAAATTGACTAATATTTGATTTGGATTTTGTCCATTAGTGCGTTTCCAATCAAATGTAACAAAAATTTCACTTCAATTTTGTTCGTCGGCGTATTTTGAATCAAGATTGGCTAAAATTTCATTTGAGTTTTGATTGTTGGTGCATTTTCAATCAAATCTGAATAAAAATTTCGCCTGAATTTTGTTCGTTGGCATGTTTTCAATCAAATTTGATTAAAATTTCATGTGTGTTTTGATTGTTGGTGTGTTTTTAATCGAATCTAAATAAAATCTCACCCGTGTTTTGTTCATTAGCACGTTTCCAATCAAATTTGACTAAAGTTTAAATTAGGTTTTGTTTGTTAACACCTTTTCGATCAAATTTTACTAAAACTTCATCACGGTTTGATGCTAGGCGCGTTTTCAATCATATTCGAGTAAAATTTCATCAGAGTTTTGATTGTTGGCGCGTTTCCAATCAAATTTGACTAAAATTTCACCTACGCTTGGTATGTTGATGCGTTTCCAATCGAATTTGACTAAATTTCAACCTTCGTATTGTTCCTTGACATGTTTCGAATCGAATTTAACTAAAATTTTACCCGAATTTTGTTTATTAGCATGTTTCCAATCAAATTTTATGGATATTTCACCTAGGTTTGGTTCATTGGTGCATTTCCAATCAAATTTGACTAAATTTTCATATGGTTCTAATTGTTGGTGCGATTCCAATCAAATTCGACTAAACTTTCATCAAGGATTTGATCATTGGTATATTTCCATTCGGATTCGACTAGACTTTCATCAATGTTTTCTTCTTTGAAGTGTTTCCAATCAAATTTGACAAAAATTCATTAGGATTTTGAGTCTTGACACGTTTCCAATAAAATTTGACTAGAATCTCATCAGGTTTCGATCGTTGCCTAATTTTCAATCAAATTTGACAAAAATTTCATCAGGATTTTGATCGTTGGCGCCTTTCCAAACAAATTTGACTAAAATTTTGTCAGGGTTTTCATCGTTGGGCTGTTCCCAATCAAATTTGACTAAAATTTCACCTGAGATTTGCTCACTGGCGCATTTCCAATCACAGTTGACCACATTTAACTCGGATTTTATTCATCGGGACGATTCCAATCAAAATTTTCTGATATTTGACATGGGTTTTGTTCATTAGTGTGTTTCCAATCAAATGTGATAAAAATTTCACTTGTGTTTTGTTCGTTGGCACGTCTCAAATCAAACTTGACTAAAATTTCATCTGAATTTCGATTATTGGTGTGCTTTTAATCAAATCTAAATAAAACTTCACCTGAGTTTTGTATATTGGTGCGTTTCAAATCAAATTTGACTAAAATTTCATCAGGATTTTGATCTTTGGTGTGTTTCCAATCAAATTTGATAAAAATTTCATTAGGGTTTTGAGTCTTGGCAGTTTCCAATAAAATTTGGCTGGAATTTTATTAAGGTTTTGATCGTTGCCTCGTTTTCAATCAAATTTGACAAAAATCTCATCAGGATTTTAATTGTTGGCACGTTTCCAATCAGATTTAACTAAAATTTCATATGGGTTTTGATGGTTGTGTGTTTTTAATCAAATCTGAATAAAAGTTCACCTGAGTTTTGTTCATTGGTGCGTGTCCAAGTAAATTTAAATAGATTTCACCCGAATTTTGTTCATCGGCACGTTTCCAGTCAAAGTTGACCGATACTTGATTTTGGTTTTGTTCATTAGTGCGTTTCCAGTCGAATATGACAAAATTTCACTTGGATTTTGTTCGTCGGCCCATTTAAATCAAATTTAACCAAAATTTCATTGAGATTTGATTGTTGGTCTGTTTTCAATCAAATCTGCATAAAATTTCACCTGAGTTTTGTTGATTGGCACGTTTTCGATCAAATTTGATTCAAATTTCATCTGAATTTTGATTGTTGGTGTGTTTTTAATCGAATCTAAGTAACATTTCACCTATGTTTTGTTCATTAGTGCGTTTCCACGCAAATTTGACTAAAATTTAAATTAGTTTTTGTTCATTGGCACTTTTTCGATCAAATTTTACTAAAATTTTATAAGGGTTTTGATGGTTGGCGCGTTTTCAATCATATTCGAGTAAAATTTCACAGGGGTTTTGATTGTTGGCACGTTTTCAATCAAATTTGACTAAAATTTCACCTACGCTTGGTATGTTGGTGCGTTTCCAATCGAATTTGGCTAAAATTTCAGTCGGATTTGGTTTATTGGCACATTTCCAATCAAATTTTATGGATATTTCACCTGGGTTTTGTTCATTGATATTTTCCAATCAAATTTGACTAAAATTTCATAAGGTTTTGGTCGTTGGTGTGATTCCAATCAAATTCGACAAAAGTTTCATCTGGGATTTGATCGTTGGTACGTTTCCATTCGAATTCAACTAAACTTTCATCATGGTTTTTTTCTTTGGAGGGTTTCCAATCAAATTTAACAAAAATTTCATCAGGATTTAGAGTCTTGACACATTTCCAATAAAATTTGACTATAATTTCATCAAGGTTTCGATTGTTGCCTCGTTTTGAATCAATTTTGACAAAAATTTCATCAGGATTTTGATCGTTGGCGCCTTTCCAATCAAATTTGACTAAAATTTTATTAGAGTTTTCATTGTTGGCGTGTTCCCAATCAAATTTGACTAAAATTTCACCTGAGTTTTGTTCGTTGGCGAGTTTTCAATCAAAGTTGACTACATTTAACCTGTATTTTGTTCGTCGGCATGTTTCCAATCAAAATTTACTTATAGTTAACTCGGGTTTTGTTCATTAGTGTGTTTCCAAACAAATGTGACAAAAATTTCACTTGTGTTTTGTTCGTTGGCACATTTCAAATCAAATTTGACTAAAATTTTATCTAGATTTTGATTGTTGGTGTGCGTTTAATCAAATCTGAATAAAACTTCGCCTGACGTTTGTATATTGGCACGTTTCCAATCAAATTTGACTAAAATTTTATCTAGATTTTGATTGTTGGTGTGCGTTTAATCAAATCTGAATAAAACTTCGCCTGACGTTTGTATATTGGCACGTTTCCAATCAAATTTGACTAAAATTTCATCAGGATTTTGATCTTTGGCATGTTTGCAATCAAATTTTAACAAAAATCTCATCAGGGTTATCAGTCTTGGCACGTTCCCCATAAAATTTGACTAGAATTTCATCTGGGTTTTGATCGTTGCCTAGTTTTCAATCAAATTTGACAAAAAATTCATCAGGACTTTGATCGTTGGCGTATTTCCAATCAAATTTAACTAAAATTTCATCTGGGTCTTGATGGTTGGTCTGTTTTTAATCAAATCTGAATTCACCTGAGTTTTGTTCATTGACGTGTTTCCAATCAAATTTGACTAAAATTTCATTAGGATTTTGATCTTTGGCGTGTTTCCAATCAAATTTGACAAAAATTTCATCAGGGTTTTGAGTCTTGGAACGTTTCCAATAAGATTTGGTTAGAATTGCATAAGGGTTTTGATCGTTGCCTCGTTTTCAATCAAATTTGATAAAAATGTCCTTAGGATTTTGATCGATGGCGCGTTTCCAATCAAGTTTGACTAAAATTTTGTCTAGGTTTTCATGGTGGTGTGTTTGTGATCAAATCTAAATAAAAGTTCACCTGAGTTTTTTTCTTTGGCACGTTTTCAATCAAATTTGAATACATTTCACCCGAATTTTGTTCATTGGCACGTTTCCAATCAAAATTGACTGATATTTGTTTGGGTTTTGTTCATTAGTGTGTTTCCAATCAAATGTGACCAAAATTTCACTTGGATTTTGTTCGTCAGCCCATTTTGAATCAAATTTAACTTAAATTTCATCTCGGTTTGATTGTTGGTGTGTTTTCAATCAAATTTGAATAAAATTTCACCTGCGTTTTGTTCATTGGCACGTTTCTGATCAAATTCGATTAAAATTTCTTTTGGGTTTTGACTGTTGGTAGGTTTTTAATCGAATCTAAATGAAATTTCACCTGAGTTTTCTTCATTGGCGCATTTCTAATCAAATTTGACTAAAATTTAAATTAGATTTTGTTCATTGGCACCTTTTCGATCAAATTTTACTAAAATTTTATCATGGTTTTGATGGTTGGCGCGTTTTCAATCATATTCAAGTAAAATTTCACCTACGCCTGGTGCATTGATGTTTTTCCAATCGAATTAAACTAAAATTTAACCTTCGTTTTGTTCCTCGACATGTTTCGAATCAAATTTGACTAAAATTTCAGCCGAATTTTGTTTATTAGCACGTTTCCAATCAAATTTTATGGATATTTTACCTGAGTTTTGTTCATTGGTGTGTTTCCAATCAAATTTGACCGAAATTTCATAAGGTTCTGATCGTTGGCACGATTTCAATCAAATTTGACTAAAATTTCATCAATAATTTGATCGTTGTTATGTTTCCGTTTGAATTCGACTAAACTTTCATCAAAGTTTTGTTCTTTGGAGTGTTTTCAATCAAATTTGACAAAAATTTCATCAAGGTTTTGAGTCTTGACACGTTACCAATAAAATTTGACTAAAATTTCATCAGGGCTTTGATCGTTGCCTCATTTTCAATCAAATTTGACAAAAATTTCATCAGGGCTTTGATCGTTGCCTCATTTTCAATCAAATTTGACAAAAATTTCATCAGGATTTTTGATCATTAGCTCGTTTCCAAATAAAATTGGCTAAAATTTTATCAAGGTTTTCATCGTTGGCATGTTTCCATCTAATTTGACGAAAATTTCACTTGAGTTTTGATAATTGGCATGTTTGTAATCAAATTTAACTACATTTCACCTGAATTTGGTCCATTGACATGTTTCCAATCAAAATTTACTGATATTTAACCTGGGTTTTGTTCATTAGTGCATTTCCAATCAAATGTAACAAAAATTTCACTTGGATTTTGTTCGTAGGCACGTTTCGAATCAAATATGACTAAAATTTCATCTGAGTTTTGATTGTTGGTGTGTTTTCAATAAATCTGAATAAAATTTCACCTGAGTTTTGTTCATTGGTACCTTTTCAATAAAATTTGACTAAAATTTCATCTGGGTTTTGATTTTTAGTGTGTTTTTAATCAAATCTAAATAAAATTTCACCTGAATTTTGTTCATTGGAGTGTTTCCAATCAAATTTGTGAAAAATTTCACCTGGGTTTTGTTCATTTGCACTTTTCCAATCAAATTTGACTAAATTTTAAATTTGATTTTGTTCATTGGCTCCTTTCCGATTAAATTTTACAAAAATCTCTTCAAGGTTTCGATGGTTGGCACATTTTCAATATATTCGAGTAAAGTTTCGTTGCGATTTTGATTGTTGGCATGTTTCCAATCAGATTTGACTAAAAATTTCACCTGTGCTTTGTACATTGATGCGTTTCCAATCGAATTTGACTAAAATTTAACCAGCGTTTTGTTCGACGGCACGTTTCCAATCAAATTTGACTAAAATTTTACCTGTATTTTGTTTATTGGCACATTTTCAATCAAATTTTATGGATATTTCACCTAGATTTTGATTGTTCGCGAGTTTCAAAACAAATTTGACTAAAATTTTATCAGGGTTTTGATCGTTAGCGTGTTTTCAATCAATTTGACAAAAAATTCATCGCGTTTTTTAGTCTTGGCACGTTTCCGATAAAATTTGACTAGAATTT
Organism: Olea europaea var. sylvestris; assembly: GCF_002742605.1. NCBI lineage: Eukaryota > Viridiplantae > Streptophyta > Magnoliopsida > Lamiales > Oleaceae > Olea > Olea europaea. The sequence goes on from NC_036238.1 coordinate 28,593,654, forward strand.
CATCAGGGTTTTGATCGTTGCCTAGTTTTCAATCAAATTTGAGAAAAACATCATTATGATTTTGATTTTTGGCGCATTTAAAATCAAATTTCACTAAAATTTTGTTTTGGTTTTGATTGTTGGTGTGTTTTTTGTCAAATTTGAAAAAAAGTTCACCTAAATTTTGTTCATTGGCGCGTTTCCAATCCAATTTGATTACATTTCACCCGAGTTTTGTTCATTGGCACATTTCCAATAAAGTTTGACTACATTTCACCTGAATTTTATTCATCGGCATGTTTCCAATCAAAATTGACTGATATTTGTCTTGAATTTTGTTCATTAGTGCATTTCCAATCAAATGTGACAAAAATTTCACTTTGATTTTGTTTGTCGGCGCATTTTGAATCAAATTTGAGTAAAATTTCATCTGAATTTTGATTACTGGTGTGTTTTCAATCAAATTAGATTAAAATTTCATTTGACTTTTGTTCATGGTCATGTTTCCGATCAAATTTGATTAAAATTTTATCTGAATTTTGATTGTTGGTGTGTTTCTAATCAAATCTAAATAAAATTTCACATGAGTTTTGTTCATTTGTCCATTTCTAATCAAATTTTACAAAAATTTCTCCCGAATTTTGTTAATTTGTGCGTTTCCAATCAAATTAGACAAAAATTTAAATTAGGTTTTGTTCGTTAGCACCTTTCCAATCAAAATTTACTAAAATTTCATAAAGATTTTCATGGTTGGCACATTTTCAATCATATTCGAGTAAACTTTCATCGGGGTTTTGATTATTCGCCTGTTTCCAATCAAATTTGAGTAAAATTTAGCCTGCGCTTGGTAAGATGATGTGTTTCCAGTCGAATTTCACAAAAATTAAACCTGCATTTTGATTCTTGACATGTTTCAAATCAAATTTGACTAAAATTTCAACCAAATTTTGCATATTGGCAAGTTTCCAATCAAATTTTACGGATATTTCACCTGAGTTTTGTTCATTGGGGCGTTTCCAATCAAATTTGACTAAAATTACATAAGGTTCTGATCGTTGGCACGATTCCAATCAAATTCAACTAAAATTTCATCAGGGATTTGATCGTTGGCACTTTTCCAATCGAATTTGACTAAAATTTCATCAAGGTTTTGTTCTTTGGCGTGTTTCCAATCAAATTTGACAAAAAATTCATCAGGGGTTTGAATCTTGGCATGTTTCCAATAAAATTCGACAATAATTTCATCAGGGTTTTGATCATTGCCTCGTTTTCAATCAAATTTGACAAAAATTTCATCAGGATTTTGATCGTTAGGGCGTTTTCAATCAATTTTGACAAAAAAATTATCAGGATTTTCATCGTTGGCATGTTTTCAATCAAGTTCCACTAAATTTTCACCCGAATTTTGTTTATTGGCACATTTCGAATTAAATTTTGTGGATATTTCAACTGGGTTTCGTTCATTGGTGCGTTTCTAAATAAACTTGACTAATTTCATAAGGTTCTAATCGTTGGCACGATTCCAATCAAATTCGACTAAAATCTTGTCAGGGTTTTGTTCTTTGGTGTGTTTCCAATCAAATTTGACAAAAAAATTCATCACGGTTTTGAGTTTTGGCGCGTTTCCAATAAAATTTGACTAGAATTTCATTGGGGTTTTGATCATTGCCTCGTTTTCATTCAAGTTCGACAAAAATTTCATCTGGATTTATATCCTTGGCGCGTTTCTAATCAAATTTGGTTAAAATTTTCTCGGGTTTTGATCACCGGCATGTATCCAATTTAATTTGTCGAAAATTTTACTTGAGTTTTGTTCAATGGCGCGTTTCTAATCAAATTTGACTACGTTTCACCCAAATTTTGTTCATCGGCACGTTTCCAATCAAATTTTACCTATATTTAACCTGGGTTTTGTTCATTTGTGCGTTTCCAATCAAATGTGACAAAAATTTCACTCGTGTTTCAATCAATGGCACGTTTCAAATCAAATTTGACTAAAATTTCATCTGAATTTTTATTGTTGGTTTGGTTTTAATCAATTCTGTATAAAATTTCACCTGAGTTTTGTATATTGGCTCGTTTTTATTCAAATTTGACTAAAATTTCATCAGGATTTTGATCTTTGATGTGTTTTCAATCAAATTTTACAAAAATTCCATCAGTGTTCTAAGTCTTGGCACGTTTCTAGTAAAATTTGACTAGAATTTCATTAGGGTTTTGATCGTTACCTCGTTTTCAATCAAATTTGACTAAAATTGAAGTTAGGTTTTGTTCGTTGGCACCTTTCCGAACAAATTGTACAAAAATCTCAACAAGGTTTTGACAATTGACGTGTTTTCAATCATATTCCAGTAAACTTTCATCGAGGTTTTGATTATTGGTGTAATTCCAATCAAATTTAATTAAAATTTCACCTACGCTTGGAACAATGATTCTTTTCCAAATGAATTTGACTAAAATTTAGCCAGCGTTTTGTTTATCGACATGTTTCGAATCAAATTTGACTAAAATTTCACCTAGTTTTGGCTTATTGGCACGTTCCAATAAAATTTTACGGATATTTCACCTGGATTTGGTTTATTGTTATGTTTCCAATCAAATGTAACAAAAATTTCACCTATGTTTTGTTCGTTAGCACGTTTCAAATCAAATTTGACGAAAATTTCATATGGGTTTTGATGGTGTGTTTTTAATCAAATTTGAATAAAATTTCACCTGAGTCATGTTCATTGGCACGTTTCCAATCACATTTGACTAAAATTTAAATTAGGTTTTTTTCGTTGGCACCTCAATGATCAAATTTTACTAAAATTTCATCAAGATTTTGATGGTTGGCATATTTTAAATCATATTCGAGTAAAGTTTCATCGGGGTTTTGATTGTTGGCGTGTTTCCAATCAAATTTGACTAAAATTTAAATTGCATTTTTTTTCGTTGGCACCTTTTCGATCAAATTTTACTCAAATTTCATCAAGGTTTTGATGGTTGGCATGTTTTAAATCATATTCGAGTAAAGTTTCGTCGGGGTTTTGATTATTGGCGCGTTTTCAATCAAATTTGACTGAAATTTCACCTGCAATTGGTACATTGATGCGTTTCCAATCGAATTTGACTAAAATTTAACTGGCACTTTCTTCGTCGACACGTTTCCAATCAAATTTGACTAAAATTTCACCCAAATTTTGTTTATTAGCACGTTTCCAATCAAATTTGACTAAAATTTAACCGACATTTTGTTTGTCGACACGTTTCAAATCAAATTTGACTAAAATTTTACCTTAATTTCATTTAATGGCATGATTCCAATTAAAGTTTATGGATATTTCACCTGGATTTTGTTCATTTGTGCATTTCCATTCAAATTTGACTAGAATTTCATAACGTTCCAATCGTTGGCGCATTTCCAATACAATTCGACTAAAATTTCATCAGGGATTTGTTCTTTTGTGTGTTTCCAATCAAATTTGACAAAAATTTTATCAGGGTTTTTAGTCTTGCCAGGTTTTCAATAAAATTTGACTAGAATTTCACCAGGGTTTTTTGATCATTGCCTCATTTTTAATCAATTTCGACAAAAATTTCATTAGGATTTTGATTGTTGCACGTTTCCAATCAAATTTGACTAAAATTTTATTAGGATTTTCATCATTGATGTGTTTTCAATCAAATTTGACTAAAATTTCACCCGAATTTTGTTACTGGCACGTTCCCATTCAAAATTTACGGATATTTTACCTTGATTTTGTTTATTGGTACGTTTCCAATCAAATTTGACTAAAATTTCTTAAAGATCTGATCATTGTCGCAATTCCATCCAATTTACTAAAATTTCATCAGGGATTTGATCGTTGGCTCGTTTCCAATTGAATTTGACAAAAATGTCATCAAGATTTTGTTCTTTGGCATTTTTCCAATTAAATTTAACCAAAATTTCATCCGGGTTTGGAGTTTTGGCATGTTTTCGATAAAATTTGACTAGAATTTCATCAAGGTTTTGATCATTGCCTTGTTTTCAATCAAATTCGACAACAATTTCATCAGGATTTTGATCGTTGGCGCGTTTCCAATTAAATTTGACGAAAATTTTACCAGGGTTTTGATCGTTAGCGTGTATCCAGTCTAATTTGACGAAACTTTTCCTTGAGTTTTGTTCATTTGCGTGTTTCTAATCAAATTTGACTACATTTCACCCGAATTTTATTCATCGGCACGCTTCCAATCAAAATTTATCGATATTTAACCTTGGTTTTGTCCATTAGTGCATTTCCAATCAAATGTGACAAAAAATTCACTTGTGTTTCAATCGTCGGTGCATTTTGAATCAAATTTGACCAAAATTTCATCTGGATTTTGATTGTTGGTGTGTTTTCAATCAAATCTGAATAAAATTTTACCTGAGTTTTTTTATTGGCACATTTCCTATCAAATTTGATTAAAATTTCATCTAGGTTTTGAATGTTGGTGTGTTTTTAATCAAATATAAATAAAATTTCACCTAAGTTTTGTTCATTGGCACATTTTCAATCAAATTTGACAAAAAATTCACTTGTATTTTGTTCATTTGCGCGTCTCCAATCAAAATTGACTAAAACTTAAATTAGGTTTTGTTTGTTGGCACCTTTCCGATGAAATTTTACTAAAATTTCATCAAGCTTTTGATGATTGGCACGTTTCAATCATATTCAAGTAAACTTTCATCGGGGTTTTAATTTTTGGCGCATTTCCATCGAATTTGACTGAAATTTCACCTGCGCTTGGTACGATGATGCATTTACAATTGAATTTGACTAAATTTCTTATCCATGTTTTTTTCTTGTCATGTTTCGAATCAAATTTGAATAAAATTTCACCCAATTTTTTTTATTGGCACGTTTGCAATAAAATTTTATGGATATTTCACCTGGGTTTTGTTCATTGGTGCATTTTCAATCAAATTTGACTAAAATTTCATAAGGTTCTGATTGTTGGTGTGATTCCAATCAAATTCCACTAAAATTTCATCAGGGATTTGATCGTTGACGCATTTCCAATAGACTTTGACAAAAATTTCATCAAGGTTTTGTTCTTTGACGAGTTTCCAATCAGATTTGACAAAAATTTCATCAGGGTTTTGAGTCTCAGCACAGTTCCAATAAAATTGGACTAGAATTTCATCAGGGTTTTGATCATTGCCTCGTTTTTAATCAAATTGGACAAAAATTTTATCAGGATTTTTATAGTTGGCGCGTTCCCAATAAAATTTGACTAAAATTTTATTAGGATTTTCATCGTTGGCATATTTTCAATCATATTTGACTAAAATTTCACCCGAATTTTGTTTATTGGCACGTTTCCATTCGAATTTTTCGGATATTTCACTGGGTTTTGTTCATTGGTGCTTTTCCAATCAAATTTGAATAATATTTAATGAGGTTCTGATCGTTGGCACGATTCCAATCAAATTCGACTAAAATTTCATCAGGGATTTGATTGTTGGTGCATTTCCAATTGAATTCAACTAAAATTTTATTAAGGTTTTGTTCTTTGTCATGTTTCCAATCAAATTTGACGAAAATTTCATCAGGATTTTTAATTTTGGCGCTTTTCCAATAAAATTTGACTAGAATTTCATTAGGGTTTTGATCATTGCCTCGTTTTCAATCAAAGTTGACAAAAATTTCATAGGATTTTGATCGTTGGCGCGTTTCCAATCAAATTTGACTAAAATTTTATCAGAATTTTGATCGTGGCATGTTTTCAATCTAATTTGATGAAAATTTTACCTGAGTTTTCTTCATTAGGGCATTTCCAATCAAATTTGACTGCATTTCACCAAAATTTTGTTCATTGGCACGCTTCCAATCAAAATTCACTGATATCTAACCTGAGTTTTGTTCATTAGTGCATTTCTGATCAAATGTGACAAAAAATTTACATGTGTTATGTTTGTTGGCACGTTTCAAATCAATTTTGACTAAAATTTCATCTGAATTTGGGTTGTTGGTGTATTTTTAAAGGATATTATAATTTTATGAAATCGTAGACAACAAACACCAGCAGCTGAGCCCGAGCCCGAGCTCAAGCCCGAACCCGAACCCGAACCAAAGCCAAAGGAGGACCCTGAGGAGGAGTCGGAAGAGGACCCAGAGAAAGAGATCGAACTAGAGTCGGAAGACCCTGAACAAGAAATCCAACAGCAACATTTCGTTAATTTGGTTACAGATTCCGAGCTAGGGTCATGCATTACTTCGGATGATGAGATGCCATAAAAAGAAGATCATTTTTTTAGACTCACAGGGATTAGAAATAAGTGTTATTTATTTACTTAGGAAAAGTTTAATTTTTTATTTATTTATTTGATTTTGAAGAGCAAGTTACTATACGTAAGGATTTAGAAATTGATATTTTTTAAAAGTTATTCATTGTTACAAAGATTATTAATAATATTAGGTTGTTTTGTCAAATGTTCCTAAACAAAAATTTTATTTGTGTTAAGAAAATGTCCAAACAACAACAAAATCAAGCTACGACCATCAGAGATTTGCTAAGGACGGTGCAAGATTTGGGTAGGCAACAAGCACAGGCCGGCCCCTATGGTGCAAATGCTAACAACATCAGCTTAATTGTGAAATAGTTCCATCGCTACAAACACCCAACCTTCTGTGGCAAGGCAGACCCAGTAGCTGCTGAAGAATGGATAAGAGGAATGGAGCGAATCTTCAAACATCTATCTTGCACTAATGCTCAAAAGGTGTTATGCGCAGAATTCATGTTGGTTGATGCTGCGGACCACTGGTGGGAGTCAGCATCTCGCACTAGAACAGATGCACAACAACGTGCTCTGACGTAGACACAATTTAAGGATGAAGTGATGGAAAAATACTTCCCCCAAGCTTTAAGAGATCGAAAGGAGACAGAATTCCTTCAACTTAAACAGGGAAAAATGAAACTTGAGGATTATGAGAGAAAATTTGAGTAACTGGACACTGAAGTAAAGAAAGCAAGGAGGTTCGAACTGGGATTGGGACCTGAGATTGGTGGAATATTGGCATCCCATCAATTTACCACCTATAGCAGAGTATTGCAAACTGCCCAAGTAATCTCAAATAGGTTGGAAATTGACCAAACTCCCTAGCAAGGGGCCGAGTCTTCAGGGAAGAGGAAATGGAATGGGTCCAACGAAGAGAAAGGAGAAGGACAGAACAAGAAGGTTAACTTCGGATCAAGTTTTGGACAAGTCATTCCACCCTGTCCAAAGTACAATAAAATGCATAGGGGTGAATGTTTGTTTGGGAAGCATGTGTGCTATCGATGCGGTAAAACAGGGTATATTTCCATAAATTGCAAAGAAGACCCTTCAAAAAAGCCCGAGTTTTCGCTTTAGCCCAGGGATAGGCCACGGAAGACCCGAATACAGCTAAATTTCAAGGACGAAATTTTTTTTAGGAGGAGAGATTGTAAAGCCCCGAAATTTTTTTTAATTTAAATTATTTTATGTATATTTTTTTATATTTCAAAAATTTAGGGACTAAAGTGGAATAGTTTAACTTTAGTTTTATATTTATTTTTGCCAAATAATTAGATTTTGATAGACATAGATTTAGTATATCGTTATGCCTTTGACTTGAGAAAAAGTCATTTTGGATAAGAACACATTAAGTTAGACATAATTGAAAGAAAATAGGATAAACATAGTTTTATATAAAATATAAATCAATTCCTTCTCTCTCTCTCTCAAAAACGTGTATTGAACTTTAATTTTATTTTAAGTTTAACATTAATCCTAATTTCATTTTAAACTAGTGCATATCTAAATTATTTGTGGAGCATGTCTTTTCAATTTTAGCAGTATCAAAACTCTATTTACAATTAACCTATGTAATTAAGATAATTAGCAAATAATTATAATATTTTATAGTCACACTTTTCTTTATAACGGTTAGAAGACCAAATCCAATATGATTCCTCAGTTAGTTTAATTTAAGGTGCAAACTAAAGTCTTAGAAAATAATTAGGCACAAATTTTAATAGATAAAGTCTACCCAGCATCTTTTTGATTTAGATAATAAGGGTTTTCTTTGCTAAAATCTTATAAGATGTTTGAAAAGTCTTGGTGTCCCACTCACCTGCACACTCCTATTATTTTCACGTCTGCATGCATGGAATAACAAATCAATTAGGATTAAGTCAAATCTTGATACATATACTCTCTCTCTCTCACATCATTTGTTTGAAGATAAAAACAAAAAAGGGAAGTACAAATCAAATAAGTCTTTTAGTTGAGATAGGACTTATATTTTACTCTAGCTACCCCTATATAAGCCTCATGTATTCCAAGCAAAATACCCACAGAAAATTTAGAAAGCTTTTACCTAAAGAAAATGAATAGCAAGTTATAGAGAAGGAAGCATTAAAAAGGGGGTTTCACGTGCATTTTTCTAGTCCATTACAACTTTTCAGGTCAACGAGGTAAGATACATATGTGCAAGTTGTTTTCGTTTCTATATGCTTTTATATGCAATTAAATATGCATGAATTGCTATTGGACATTTGGGTTCTATAAAAAAAAGAAGAAATGAAATCCTACGAGATATAAGAGGACCTAAGATGGGTGAGTCGCTTGGTCACCGATATACTCCATAAGAACAGAGCAGTATGAAATGTAGATTTTCTTGTTATATATATGTATATGGAAATTGCACGTATCTTATTGGGTGTTTTCGAATACTCACTCTTACATATTTTTATAGGTTAGTTCGTGTCGATTGGTGTTGTGGAAGGGCGGTGATACGGGCTGCCAAGTGGGTCATAGTAACAAAAAATATATTTTCCATTAAGTTTTCTGCCTTCATAATTATTTGTTAATTTTAAGACATGTTTATTGTTATTTTTCGGATACAATCACTATGTTTACTTTAAATTTATGAATGCCACAGTTATTACTTATTAAAGAATTTTGATTTTTATCTTTTCACATGTAAAGTAAAGAAAAAAAAATGAATTTTTGGTAACGTTCAGGTGTTATAAAAATTTGGGGCGTTACAGCAAATTTGAATAAAATTTCACCAGAGTTTTGTTTATTGGCGTGTTTCTAATCAAATTTGACTAAAATTTCATCAGGAGTTTGAGTTTTGGTACATTTTCAATAAAATTTGACTAGAATTTCATCAAGATTTTAATCGTTGCCTTGTTTTCAATCAAATTTGACCAAAATTTCATCAGGATTTTGTTTGTTGGTGTATTTCCAATCAATTTTGACTAAAATTTCATCTGGGTTTTGATGGTTGGTTTGTTTTTAATCAAATCTAAATAAAAGTTCACCTTAGTTTTGTTCATTGGCGCGTTTCCAATCAAATTTGACTGCATTTCAGCCGAATTTTGTTTATTGACATGTTTCCAATCAAAATTGACTGATATTTGATTTGGGTTTTCTTTAGTAGTGTATTTGCAATCAAATGTGACAAAAATTTCACTTGGATTTTGTTTGTCGGCACGTTTTGAATCAAATTTGACAAAAATTTCATCTAGGTTTTGATTGTTGGTGTGTTTTCAATCAAATCTGAATAAACTTTCTCCCGAGTTTTGTTCAATGGCACGTTTTCGATCAAATTTGACAAAAAATTCACCTAGGTTTTGTTCATTTGCGCGTTCCGAATCAAATTTGACTAAAATTTAAATTAGGTTTTGTTAGTTGGCACCTTTTTGATCAAATTTTACTAAAATTTGATCAGGGTTTTAATGGTAGGTGCATTTTCAATCATATTCGAGTAAAGTTTTATCGGGGTTTTGACTGTTCTTGGTACGTTGATGCGTTTCCAATCGAATTTGACTAAAATTTAACCCACATTTTGTTTCTCGACATGTTTCAAATTAAATTTGACTAAAATTTCTCCCGAATTTTGTTTATTGGCACGTGTCCAATCAAATTTTGTGGATATTTCAACTGGGTTTTATTCATTGGAGCGTTTCCAATTGAATTTAACTAAAATTTCATAAGGTTCTGATCATTGGCATGATTTCAATCAAATTTGACTAAAATTTCGTCAGTGATTTGATCGTTGACTCGTTTCCAATCAAATTTGACTAAAATTTCATCAAGGTTTTGTTATTTGGCGTATTTCCAATCAAATTTGATAAAAATTTCATCAGGATTTTGCGTCTTGGCACGTTTCCAATAAAATTTGACTAGAATTTCACCAGGGTTTTGTCATTACATCTTTTTCAATAAAATTCGACAAAAATTTCATCAAGATTTTGATCATTGGCGCGTTTCAAATAAAATTTGACTAAAATTTTATCAGGATTTTGATCATTGGCGTGTATCCAATCTAATTTGATTAAATTTTTCCTGAGTTTTGTTCATTTACGTGTTTCCAATTCAATTTGAGTACATTTCACCCGAATTTTATTCATCGGCATATTTCCTATCAAAATTTATCGATATTTAAACTGGGTTTTGTTCATTGGTGCGTTTCCAATGAAATGTGACAAAAATTTCACTTGTGTTTCAATCATTGTCACGTTTCAAATCAAATTTGACTAAAATTTTATCTAGATTTTGATTGTTGGTGGGTTTTTAATCAATTCTAAATAAAATTTTACCTGAGTTTTGTGTATTGCACGTTTCCAATCAAATTTGACTAAAATTTCATCAGGATTTTGATCTTTGGTGTGTTTCCATTCAAATTTGACCAAAATTTCATCAGAGTATTGAGTCTTGGCACATTTCCGATAAAATTTGACTAGAATTTGATCAAGGATTTGATCATTGCCTCGTTTTCAATCAAATTTGACAAAAACTTCATCAGGATTTTGATCATTGGCACGTTTCCAATCAAAATTAACTAAAATTTTATCAGGATTTTGATAGTTGGCGTGTATCCGATCCAATTTGAAGAAAATTTTCCCGAAATTTGTTTATTGGCGCATTTCCAATCAAATTTTGCTACAATTTAAATTAAGTTTTCTTCGTTGGCACCTTTTCGATCAAATTTTACTAATTTTCATCAAAGTTTTTACGGTTGGCACGTTTTCAAGCATATTCGAGTCAACTTTCATCGGGGTTTTGATTATTGGTGCGTTTCCAATCAAATTGGATTAAAATTTCACATGCGCTTGGTACAATGATGCGTTTCCAATCGAATTTGACTAAAATTTAACTCGTGTTTTGTTTATTAGCACATTTCGAATCAAATTTGACTAAAATTTCACCCGAATTTTGTTTATTGCACGTTTCCAATAAATTTTACAGATATTTCACCTGGGTTTTGTTAATTGGTTCGTTTCCAATCAAATTTGATTAAAATTTCATAAGGTTCCGATCGTTGGCATGATTCGAATTAAATTCGACTAAAATTTCATTAGGGATTTGATCGTTGGCGCGTTTCCAATAGAATTTGACTAATATTTCATCAAGGTTTTGTTCTTTGGCATGTTTCCAATCAAATTTGACCGAAATTTGATCAGGGTTATGAGTCTTAGCATGTTTCCAATAAAATTTGACTAGAATTTTATCAGGGTTTTATCGTGCTTCGTTTTCAATCAAATTTGACAAAAAATTCATCATGATTTTGATCGTTGGCACATTTCCAATCTAATTTGACTAAAATTTTATCAAGGTTTTAGTCGTTGGCTTGTTTTCAATCAAATTTGACTAAAGTTTCGCTCGAATTTTGTTTATTGTCACATTTCCATTCAAATTTTACGGATATTTCACTTGGATTTTGTTCATTGGTGCGTTTCCAATCAAATTTGACTAAAATTTCATAAGGTTCTGATCGTTGATGCGATTCCAATCAATGTCGACTAAAATTTCTTTAGGGATTTGATTGTTGGCGCGTTTCCAATCGAATTCGACTAAAATTTCATAAAGGTTTTGTTTTTTGGTGTGTTTCCAATCATATTTGACAAAATTTCATCAGGGTTTTGAGTGCTGGCACATTTTCAATAAAATTTAACCAGAATTTCATCGGGGTTTTGATCATTGCCTTGTTCTCAATCAAATTTGAAGAAAATTTTATCAGGATTTTGATCGTTGGCACGTTTTCAATCAAATTTGACAAAAATTTTATTAGGGTTTTGATTGTTGGCATGTTTCCAATCTAATTTGACGAAAATTTTGCCTGAGTCTTCTTCATTGGTGTGTTTCCAATCAAATTTGACTACATTTCACTCAAATTTGTTCATCGGCTCGTTTCCAATCAAAATTTGCTGATATTTATCCTGTGTTTTGTTCATTAGTGTGTTTCCAATCAAACGTAGTAAAAATTTTACCTGTGTTTTGTTCGTTAGCACGTTTCAAATCAGATTTGACAAAAATTTCATATGGGATTTGATGGTGTGTTTTTAATCAAATTTGAATAAAATTTCACCTGAGTTATGTTCATTGGCGCGTTTTCAATCAAATTTGCCAAAAATTTCACCATGATTTCTTTCATTTGCACATTTTCAATTAAATTTGACTAAAATTTAAATTAGGTTTTGTTCGTTGGTACCTTTTTGATCAAATTTTACTAAAATTTCATCAGGGTTTTGATGGTTGACACGTTTTCAATCATATTCGAGTAAAGTTTCATCGAGGTTTTGATTGTTGGGGTGTTTCCAATCAAATTTGACTAAGATTTCACCTACGCCTGGTGCATTGATGCTTTTCCAATTGAATTGACAAAAAATTTTATCGACGTTTTGTTCGTCGCCATGTTTCGAATCAAATTTGACTAAAATTTCACCCGAATTTTTTTGTTGGCACATTTCCAATCAGATTTTATGGATATTTCACCTGGGCTTTGTTCATTGGTGCATTTACAATTTTTGACTAAAATTTTATTAGGGTTTTGATCGTTGGCGTGTTTTCAATCAAATTTGACTAAAATTTTACCAGAGTTTTGTTCATTGGTGCATTTCCAATAAAATTTGATTACATCTCATCCAAATTTTGTTCATTGGTACGTTTCCAATCAAAATTGACTAATATTAGGCTTGGGTTTTGTTCATTAGTGCATTTCCAATCAAACGTCACAAAAATTTTCCTTGGATTTTGTTCGTCGGCACGTTTTGAATCAATTTTGACTAAAATTTCATATGGGTTTTGATTGTTGGTGTGTTTTCAATCAAATCTGAATAAAATTTCACATGAGTTTTGTTCATTAGCACATTTCCAATCAAATTTGATTAAAATTTCATCTGAATTTTGATTGTTGATGTGTTCTTAATCCAATGTAAATAAAATTTCACCCGAGTTTTGTTCATTTTTGCGCATTTCCAATCAAATTTGACAAAAATTTCACTTGAATTTTGTTCGTTTGCGCGTTTTCGATCAAATATGACTAAAATTTAAATCAAGTTTTGTTCATTGGCACGTTTTTTGATCAAATTTTAGTAAGATTTCGTCAAGGTTCTAATGGTTGGCACGTTTTCATTCATATTCGAGTAAACATTCATCGGATTTTTGATTGTTGGCGCGCCTCCAATAAAATTTGACTAAAATTTTACCTGCGTTTTGTTTCTCGACACATTTCGAATCAAATTTCATAAGGTTCTGATCCGTGGTGAGATTCCAATCAAATTCAATTAAAATTTCATCACGGATTTGATCGTTGATGCGTTTCCAATCGAATTTCACCAAAATTTTGTCAAGGTTTTGTTCTTCAGCGTGTTTTCAATCAAATTTGCAAAAATTTCATCAGGGTTTTGAGTCTTAGCTTGTTTCCAATAAATTTTGAAAAGAATTTCATCATGGTTTTGATCATTGCCTCGTCTTCAATCAAATTTGACAAAAATTTCATTAGGATTTTTGTCATTTCCACTCAAATTTGACAAAAATTTTATCAGGATTTTCATTGTTGGTGTGTTTTTAGTCAAATTTGACTAAAACTTCACCTGGATTTTGTTTATTGGCACGTTTTCAATCAGATTTTATGGATATTTCACCTAGGTTTTGTTCATTGGTGCATTTCGAGTCAAATTTGACTAAAATTTCATAAAGTTCTGATCGTTGGTGTGATTCCAATCAAAGTCGACTAAAATTTCATCAAGGATTTGATCGTTGGCACGTTTCCAAGCAAATTCGACTAAAATTTCATCAATGTTTTGTTCTTTGGAATGTTTCCAATCAAATTTAACAAAAAATTCATTAGGTTTTTGAGTCTTGGCACGTGTCCAATAAAATTTGACTAGAATTTCATCAGGGTTTTGATCATTGCCCCGTTTTCAATCAAATTCGACAAAAATTTCATCAGGATTTTGATCGTTGGTGTGTTTCCAATCAAATTTGACTAAGATTTTATCAGAATTTTTATCTTTGGCGTGTTTCCAATCAAATTTGGCTAAAATTTCTTCTGGATTTTTATTGTTGGTGTGTCTTTAATCAAATCTGAATAAAATTTCACATGAGTTTTGTATATTAGCGCTTTTCAATTCGAATTTGACTAAAATTTCATCAGGATTTTGATCTTTGGCATGTTTCCAATCAAATTTGACAAAAAATTGATTAGAATTTGATTAGGTTTTTGATTGTTGCCTCGTTTCAGTCAAATTTGACTAAAATTTAAATCAGGTTTTGTTCGTTGGCACCTTTCCAATAAAATTTTACTAAAATTTCATCAAGATTTTGACGGTTGGCGCGTTTTCAGTCATATTCGAGTAAACTTTCATCGGGGTTTCGGGGTTTTGATTGTTTGCGTGTTTCCAATCAAATTTGATTAAAATTTCACCTACGCTTGGCACGATGATGTGTTTCCAATCGAATTTGACCAAAATTCAACCCGAGTTTTGTTTCTCGACACTTTTCAAATGAAATTTTGATTGAAATTTTGCTCGAATTTTGTTTATTGGCACGTTTCTAAACAAATTTTATGGATATTTCACCTGGGTTTTGTTCATTGATGCGCTTCCAATCAAATTTGACTAAAAATTCATAAGGTTCTAATCATTTGGCACGATTCTAATCAAATTCAACAAAAATTTCCTCAGGGATTTGATCGTTGGCATGTTTCCAATCGAATTCGACTAAAATTTCATCAAGGTTTTGTTCTTTGACGTATTTCCATTCAAATTTGTCAAAAATTTCATCCGTGTTTTGAGTCTTAGCACGTTTCCAATAAAATTTGACTAGAATTTCATCACAGTCTTGATCGTTGCCTCGTTTTCAATCAAATTTAACAAAAAATTAATTAGGATTTTAATCATTGTTACATTTTCAATCAAATCTGACTGAAATTTTATCAGGATTTTGATCGATGGCATGTTTCCAATCTAATTTCACGAGAATTTTACTTGAGTTTTGTTCATTGACGCGTTTCTAGTCAAATTTGACTACATTTCGCTCAAATTTTGTTCATCGGCACATTTCCAATCGAAATTGACTGATATTTAACTTGGGTTTTGTCCATTAGTGCGTTTATGTTCATTTGCGCATTTTCAATCAAATTTGACAAAAATTTCACCTAGGTTTTGTTCACTTGCGCATTTCAAATCAAATTTGATTAAAATGTAAATTAGGTTTTGTTCGTTGGCACCTTTCCGATCAAATTTTACTAAAATTTCATCAAGGTTTTGTTGGTTGGCACGTTTTCAATTATATTCGAGTAAACTTTCATCGGGATTTTGATTGTTGTTGCATTTTCATTCAAATTTGACTAAAATTCCACCTGCACTTGGTACGATGATGCGTTTCCAATCGAATTTGACTAAAATTTTACCCGCATTTTGTTTCTCGACACGTTTCGAATCAAATTTGACTAAAATTCTAGCCTGATTTTCTTTGTTGACACGTTTCCAATCAAATTTTACGGATATTTCACTTGGGTTTTGTTCATTGGTGTTTTTCCAATCAAATTTGACTAAAATTTAATGAGTTTCTGGTTGTCGGCACAATTCCAATCAAATTCGACTAAAATTTCTTCAGGGATTTGATCGTTGGTGCATTTTGAATTGAATTTAACTAAAATTTCATCATGGTTTTGTTCTTTGCCCTGATTCCAATCAAATTTGACAAAAATTTCATCGGGGTTTTGAATCTTGGCACGTTTTGAATAAAATTTAACTAGAATTTTATTAGGGTTTTGATCGTTGCCTCAATTTCATCAAATTTGACAAAAATTTCATCAAAATTTTGATCGTTGGCGCGTTTCCAATCAAATTTGACTAAAATTTTATCAGGGTTTTCATCGTTGGCCTACTTTCAATAAAATTAGACTAAAATTTCACATGAGTTTTGTTCATTGTTGCGTTTTCAATAAAATTTGACTTCATTTCACCCAAATTTTGTTCACTGGTGCGTTTCCAATCAAATGTGACTAAAATTCCTCTTGGATTTTGATCTTTGGTGCGTTTTGAATCAAATTTGACTAGAATTTCACCTAAGTTTTGTTCATTGGTGCGTTTCCAATCAAATTTGACTAAAATTTCATTTGGATTTTGGTTGTTGGTGTGTTTTTAATCGAATCTGAATACAATTTCACAAGAGTTTTGGTCATTGACCCATTTCCAATCAAATTTGACAAAATTTCACCTAAATTTTGATCATTGGTGTGTATCCAATCAAAGTCGACTAAAATTTAAATTTGGTTTTGTTCGTTGGTAACTTTTCAATCAAATTTTGCTAAAATTTCATCAGAATTTTGATGGTTGGCGCATTTTCAATCATATTGGAGAAAATTTTCGTTGAGGTTTTGATTGTTTACGTATTTTCAATCAAATTCTGAATAAAATTTTACCTACGCTTGGTACGTTGATGCATTTCTAATCGAATTTGGCCAAAATTTGACCTGTGTTTTATTCCTCGACACGTTTCGAATCAAATTTGACTAAAATTTCTATCGAATTTTGTTTATTGTAACTTTTCCAATCAAAATTTTACGGATATTTCACCAAGGTTTGGTTCATTGGTGCGTTTCCAATCAAATTTGACTAAAATTTAATAAGGTTCTAACTGTTTGCACGATTCCACTTAAATTCGACTAAAATTTCATTAGGGATTTGATCGTTGGCGTGTTTCCAATCAAATTTGACTAAACATTCATCAGGATTTTGAGTCTTGACACGTTTCCAATAAAATTTGACTAGAATTCATTAGGGTTTTGATCATTGCCTCAATTTCAATCAAATTTGATAAAAAATTAATCAGGATTTTGATCGTTGGTGCATTTCCAATCAAAATTGGCTAAAATTTTGTCCTGATTTTTATCGTTGATGTGTGTCCAATCTAATTTTTGACGAAAATTTTACCTGTGTTTTGTTCATTGGCACGTTTCCAAAAAAATTTGATTACATTTCACCTGAATTTTGTTCATCGGCACGTTTTCAATCAAAATTTACTGATATTTAACTTGGGTTTTGTTCATTAGTGCGTTTCCAATCAAATGTGACAAAAATTTCACTTGAGCTTTATTCGTCGACGCGTTTTGAATTAAATTTTATCTGGGTTTTGATTGTTGGTATGTTTTCAATCAAATCTGAATAAAATTTCACCCGAGTTTTGTTTATTGGCACGTTTCTGATAAATTTTGATTAAAATTTCATCTAGGTTTTGATTTTTGGTGCATTTTTAATCAAATTTGAATAAAATTTCACCTAAATTTTGTTCATTGGCACGTTTCCAATCAAATTTGACAAAAAACTCACCTGGGTTTTGTTCATTGCCATGTTTCCAATAAAATTTGACTAAATTTTAAATTAGGTTTTGTTTGTTGGCACCTTTCTGATAAAATCTTACTAGGGTTTTCATCGTTGGCCTGCTTTCAGTAAAATTAGACTAAAATTTCACGTGCGTTTTGTTCATTAGTGTGTTTCCAATCAAATTTGACTTCATTTCACTCGAATTTTGTCCACTGGTACGATTCCAATCAAATGTGACTAAAATTCCACTTGCATTTTGATCGTTGGTGCATTTTGAATCAAATTTGACTAAAATTTCATCTAAGTTTTGATTGTTGTTGTGTTTTCAATCAAATCTGAATAAAATTTCACATGAGTTTTGTTCATTGGCACATTTCCAATCAAATTTTACTAAAATTTCATTTGAATTTTGATTGTTGTTGTGTTTTTTTATCAAATCTGAATACAATTTCACAAGGGTTTTGTTCATTGGCGCGTTTCCAATCAAATTTGACAAAAATTTCACCTAGATTTTGATCATTGGCTTGCATCCAATCAAAGTCGACTAAAATTTAAATTAGGTTTTGTTCGTTGGTACCTTTTCAATCAAATTTTGCTAAAATTTCATTAGAGTTTTGATGGTTGGTACATTTTCAATCATATTCGAGAAATATTTCATCAAGGTTTTGAGTGTTTGCGCATTTTCAATCAAATTTTGACTAAAATCTTAACTCCCCTGGTACATTGATGCATTTCTAATCGAATTTGACTAAAATTTGACCTTGTTATATTCCTCGAAACGTTTTGAATCAAATTTGACTAAAATTTCTATCTGATTTTGTTTATTGTGATGTTTCTCATCAAATATTACGGATATTTCACCATAGTTTTGTTCATTGGTATATTTCCAATCAAATTTGACTAAAATTTAATAAGGTTCTCATCGTTGGCGCGATTCCAATTAAATTCGACTAAAATTTCATCAGGGATTTGATCGTTGGCGCTTATTCAATCGAATTCGACTAAACTTTCATCAGGGTTTTAAGTCTTGACACGTTTCCAATAAAATTTGACTAGAATTCATTAGGGTTTTGATCGTTGCCTCAATTTCAATCAAATTTGACAAAAAATTAATTAGGATTTTGATCATTGGTGCGTTTCCAATCATAATTGACCAAAATTTTATCAGGATTTTTATCGTTGACGTGTGTCCAATCTAATTTTTTGACGAAAATTTTACATGTGTTTTTTTTTCATTGGCACGTTTCCAATAAAATTTGACTACATTTCGCCCGAATTTTGTTCATTGGCACGTTTTCAATCAAAATTTACTGATATTTAACCTGGGTTTTGTTCATTAATGCGTTTCCAATCAAATGTGACAAAAATCTCACTTGGGATTTATTTGTCGGCGCAATTTGACTAAAATTTCATCTGGGTTTTGATTGTTGGTTTGTTTTCAATCAAATCTGAATAAAATTCCACCCGAGTTTTGTTCAGGCATGTTTTCAATCAAATTTGACTAGAATTTCATCTGGATTTTGATTGCTGGTCTGTTTTTAATCAAATTTGAATAAAATTTCACCAGAATTATGTTCATTGGTGCATTTCCAATCAAATTTGACTAAAATTTAAATTAGATTTTGTTCGTTGGCACCTTTCCGATCAAATTTTACAAAAAATTCACCAAAATTTTGATGGTTGGCGCATTCGTAATTATACTCGAGTAAAGTTTCGTTGGGGTTTTGATTGTTGGTGCATTTCCAATCAAATTTGACTAAAATTTCATTTGCACATGGTTCAGTGATGCGTTTCCAATCGAATTTGACTAAAATTTAAGCTGCATTTTGTTCGTCGACACGTTTCAAGTCAAATTTGACTAAAATTCCACCTGGATTTTGTTTATTAGCACGTTTCTAATCAAATTTTACGGATATTTCTCCTGGGTTTTGTTCATTTGTAAATTTCCAGTCAAATTTTATTGAAATTTCATAAGATTCTGATTGTTGGTGCGATTCCAATCAAATTTTACTAAAATTTCATCAGGGATTTGATTGTTGGCTCGTTTCAAATCGAATTGGACTGAAATTTCATCAAGGTTTTGTTCTTAAACACGTTTCCATTCAAATTTGGAAAAAATTTCGTCAGAGTTTTGAGTTTTGGCATGTATCCAATAAAATTTTACTAGAATTTCATCAGGGTTTTGATCATGCCTCGTTGTCAATCAAATTTGACAAAAATTTCATCAAAATTTTGATCGTTGGCGTCTTTCTAATCAAATTTGACTAAAATTTTATCGGAGTTTTGATCGTTGGCGTGTTTCTAATCAAATTTGACAAAAATTTCATCATGGTTTTGAGTCTTGGCAAGTTTCCAATAAAATTTGACTAGAATTTCATCATGGTTTTGATCATTGCCTCGTTTTCAATCAAATTTGACAAAAATTTCATCAGGATTTTGTTCGTTGGTGCATTTCTAATCAAACTTGAATACAATTTCATCTGGATTTTGATTGTTGGTGTGTTTTTAATCAAATATGAATAAAAGTTCACCTGAGTTTTGTTCATTGGCACATTTCCAATGAAATTTGACTACATTTCACCGGGATTTTGTTCATCGGCTCGTTTTGAAACAAATTTGACTAAAATTTCATTTGGGTTTTTATTGTTTGTGCGTTTTCAATGAAATCTGAATAAAATTTCACCTGAGTTTTGTTCATTAGCACATGTCCGATCAAAATTGATTAAAATTTCATTTGAGTTTTGATTGTTGGTGAGTTTTTAATCAAATCTGAATAAAATTTCACTAGAGTTTTGTTCATTGGCACGTCTCCAAACAAATTTGACAAAAACTCCACCTGAGTTTTTTTCATTGGCGCGTTTTCAATCAAATTTGACTAAAATTTAAATGAGGTTTTATTCATTGGCACCTTTCCGATCAAATTTTACCAAGATTTCATTAATGTTTTGGTGGTTGGCGTGTTTGTAATCATATTAGAATAAAGTTTCATCGGGGTTTTGATTGTTAGCGCGTTTCCAATCAAGTTTGACTAAAATTTCACATGTACTTGGTATGTTGATGCGTTTCCAATTGAATTTGACTAAAATTTAAGCTGTGTTCTGTTCGTCGACACGTTTCGAATCAAATTTGACTAAAATTTCACCCGAATTTTGTTTATTAGTACGTTTGCAATCAAATTTTATGGATATTTCGCTTGGGTCTTGTTCATTGATGCGTTTCCAATCAAATTTGACTGAAATTTCATAAGGTTTTGATCATTGACATGATTCCAATCATGTTTTGCTAAAATTTCATCATGGATTTGATCGTTACCGCGTTTCCAATCGAATTCGACTAAAATCTCATGAAGGTTTTGCTCTTTAACATGTTTCTAATCAAATTTGACAAAAATTTTTATCAGGGTTTTGAGTCCTTGCATGTGTCCAATGAAATTTGACTAGAATTTCATTAGTGTCGTTGCCTCATCTTCAATTGAATTGGACAAAAATTTCATCAGGATTTCGATCTTTGGCGCATTTCCAATCAAATTTGATTTCAAATCAAATTTGACAAAAAATTCATCGGGATTTTGAGTCTTAACACGTGTCCAATAAAACTTGACTAGAATTTCATCATGGTTTTGTTCATTGCCTAGTTTACAATCAAATTTGAAAAAAATTTCATCAAGATTTTGTTCGTTGGCACGTTTCCAATCAAATTTGACCAAAATTTCATTTGGGTTTTGATTGTTGGTGTGTTTTAATCAAATTTGAATGGAAGTTCACCTGAGTTTTATTCATTGTCGCCTTCCCAATCAAATTTGACTACGTTTCACCCGAATTTTGTTCATCGGCATTTTTTCAATCAAAATTGACTGATATTTAACTTCGATCTTGTTCATTAGCACATTTCCAATCATATGTGACAAAAATTTCACTTAGATTTTGTTTGTCGACGCATTTTGAATCAAATTTGACTAAAATTTCTTTCGGGTTTTTATTGTTTGTGTGTTTTCAATCAAATCTGAATAAAATTTCACCTGAGTTTTGTTTATTGGCACGTTTCCGATAAAATTTGATTAAAATTTCATCTAGGTTTTGATTTTCGGTGCGTTTTTAATCAAATCTAAATAAAATTTCACCTAAATTTTGTTCATTGGCACGTTTCCAATTAAATTAGACAAAAATTTCCCCTGGGTTTTGTTCATTGGCGCATTTCCAATAAAATTTGACTAAAATTTAAATTTGGTTTTGTTCGTTGGCTCCTTTCTGATCAATTTTTTCGAAAATTTTGTAAATGTTTTGATGGTTGGCTCATTAGTAATCATATTTGAGTAAAGTTTCATCGGGGTTTTGATTGTTGGCGCGTTTCCAATCGAATTTGACTAAAATTTCGCCTGCGATTGGTATGTTAATATGTTTCCAATTAAATTTGACTAAAATTTAAGCTGTGTTTTGTTCGTTAACACAATTCGAATCAAATTTGACTAATATTTCACTCGAATTTTGTTTATTGGCACATTCCAATCAAATTTTACGGATATTTCACCTGGATTTTGTTCATTAGTGTGTTTCCAATCAAATTTGACTAAAATTTCATAAGGTTCTGATCATTGGGACAATTCCAATCAAATTTTACTAAAATTTCATGTGGAATTTGATCGTTGGCACGTTTCTAATTGAATTCGACTAAAATTTCATCAAGGTTTTGTTCTTTAACGTGTTTCCAATCAAATTTGAGAAAAATTTCATTAGGGTTTTGAGTCTAGCATGTTTCTAATAAAATTTGACTAGAATTTCATCAGGATTTTGATCCTTGCCTCATTTTCAATCAAATTTAAGAAAAATTTCATCAGAATTTTGATCGTTGACGCGTTTCCAATCAAATTTGACAAAAATTTTATCAGAGTTTTGATTGTTGGCGCGTTTTCAATCAAATTTGACAAAAAATTCATCTGGATTTTGAGTCTTGGCACATTTCCAAAAAAAGTTGACTAGTATTTTATCATGGTTTTGATCGTTGTCTCGTTTTTAATCAAATTTGACAAAAATTTCATTAGGATTTTGTTCGTTGACGTGTTTCCAATCAATTTTGACTAAAATTTCATCTGGGTTTTGATTTGTTGGTGTGTTTTTAATCAAATCTAAATAAAAAGTTCACCTGAGTTTTGTTCATTGGCGCGTTTCGAATCAAATTTGACTACATCTCACCCAGATTTTGTTCTCCAATCAAAATTGACTGATATTTAACTTGGGTCTTGTTCATTAACGCATTTCCAATCATATGTGACAAAAATTTCACTTGAATTTTGTTTGTCGACACATTTTGAATCAACTTTGACTAAAATTTCATTTGGGTTTTATTATTTGTGTGTTTTCAATCAAATCTAAATAAAATTTCACCTGAGTTTGGTTCATTGGCACGTTTTCGATAGAATTTGATTGAAATTTCATCTGGATTTTGATTGTTGGTGCATTTTTAATCAAATCTGTATAAAATTTCACCTGAGTTTTGTTGATTGGCGCGTTTCCAATCAAATTTGACAAAAATTTCATCTAGATTTTGTTTATTGTAGCAAGGTCCATACCGATTTAACTGTGTTATTTGTACACTGATTTTTGACACGTTGTTTGACAGTTGCATTGTTGTCAAGTGTCAATTGGATGGCAAAACTGTTTGAAATTTAAACTGTCCAACAGAGCAATGTGACGTAGCAAAGTGTAAACTAAAGTGTACACCATAGTGTACATGTAGCAAGGTTCTTACCGATTGAACTTTGCTATTTGTACACTAATTTTTGACATGTTGTTTGACACTTACATTTATGTGAAGTGTCAATTGAATGGAAAAACTGTTTGAAATTTAAACTGTCCAACAGAGCAATGTGACGTAGCAAAGTGTAAACTAAAGTGTACACCATAGTGTACATGTAGCAAGGTTCTTACCGATTGAACTTTGCTATTTGTACACTAATTTTTGACATGTTGTTTGACACTTACATTTATGTGAAGTGTCAATTGAATGGAAAAACTGTTTGAAATTTAAACAGTCCAGTTTGAAATTTAAACTATCCAGCAGGGTAATGTCTCGTGGCAAAGTGTAAACTAAATTGTACACCGTAGTGTACATGTAGCAAAGTTTTATTACGGATTCGACTTTGCTATTTGTACACTAATTTTTGACACGTTGTTTGACATTTTCATTGTTGTAAAGTGTCAATTGGATGGAAAAATGGTTTGAAATTTAAATTGTTCAACAGGGTAATGTCACATGGTAATGTGTAAACTAAAGTGTGTACATCATAGTGTACATGTAGCAAGGTTCTTATCGTTTGAACTTTCCTATTTGAACACTGATTTTTGACACGTTGTTTGACACTTGCATCGTTGTCAAGTGTCATTTGGGTGGGAAAACTATTTGAAATTTAAACTGTCCAACAGGTTAATGTCAAGTGGCAAAGTGTAAACTAAAGTATAAACCATAGTGTACATGTAGTAAGGTTCTTACCGATTGAACTTTGCTATTGTTAGACAGTTGCATTGTTGTCAAGTGTCAATTGGATAGGAAAACTGTTTGAAATTTAAACTATCGAATGGGGTAATGTCACGTGTCAAAGTGTAAATGAAAGTGTACACCATAGTGTACATGTAGGAATGTTCTTGCCGATTGAACTTTGCTATTTGAACACTGATTTTTGACACATTGTTTAACACTTGCATTGTTGTCAAGTGTCAATTGGATGGGAAAACTGTTTAAAATTTAAACTGCCCAACAGGCAATCTTACGTGAAAAAGTGTAAACTAAAGTGTACACCATAGTTTACATGTAGCACGATCCTTACTGATTGAACTTAACTATTTGTACATTGATTTTTGACATGTTGTTTAACACTTGCGTTGCTGTCAAGTGTCAATTGGATGAGAAACTATTTGAAATTTAAACTGCCCAACATGATAACGTCACGTAGCAAAGTGTAAACTAAATCGTACACCTAGGTGTACATGTAGCATTGTCCTTATTGATTGAACTTTACTATTTGTACACTCATTTTTGACACGTTGTATGACACTTGCATTGTTGTCAAGTGTCAATTGGAAAGGAAAACTGTTTAAAATTTAGACTGTTCCACCGGGTAATGTCAGGTGGCAAAGTGTCAACTAAAGTGCACACCATAGTGTACATGTAGCAAGGTTTTATTACCGAGTGAACTTTGCTAATTGTACACTAATTTTTGACACGTTGTTTGACATTTGCATTGTTGTCAAGTGTCAATTGGATGGTAAAACGATTTGAAATTTAAACTGTCCAACAGAGTAATGTCACATGGCAATGTGTAAACTAAAGTATGTACACAATAGTGTACATGTAGCAAGGTTTTTGCCGATTGAACTTTGCTATTTGAACACTGATTTTTGACATGTCCTTTGACACTTGCATTGTTGTCAAGTGTCATTTGGGTGGGAAAATTGTTTAAAATTTGAACTTTCCAACAGGGTAATGTCTAGTGGCAAAGTGTAAACTAAAGTGTACATCATAGTGTACATGTAGTAAGGTTCTTACCGATTGAACTTTGCGATTTGTACACAGATTTTTAACAAGTTGTTTGACACTTACATTGTTGTCCAGTGTCAATTGGATGGGAAAACAGTTTGAAATTTAAACTGTCCAACAGGGTAATGTCACGTGGTAAAGTGTAAACCAAAGTGTACACCATTGTGTACACGAAGCAATGTCCTTACCGATTAAAGTTCGCTATTTGTACACTGATTTTTGACACGTTGTTTGACACTTGCATTTCTAACTGATTGAACTTTACAATTTGTACACTGTGTTTTGACACATTGTTCGACACTTGGATTGTTGTCAAATGTCAATTGGATGGAAAAAATGTTTAAAATTTAAAGTGTCCAATGGGGTAATGTCACCTTGCAAAGTATAAACTAAAGTGTACACCATAGTGTACATGTAGCAAGGTTTTTACCGTTGAATTTTGCTATTTTTACATTGATTTTTGACACGTTGTTTGATATTTGCATTGTTGTCTGGTGTCAATTGCATGGGAAAACTGTTTGAAATTTAAACAGTCCAACAGGATAATGTCACTTGGTAAAGTGTAAACTAAAGTGTACACCATAATGTACATGTAGCATGGTCCGTACCGATTGAACTTTGCTATTTGTACACTGATTTTTAATACATTGTTTGATACTTGCATTGTTGTCAAGTTCAATTGGATGGGAAAACTGTTTGAAATTTTTGAACTGTCCAACAGGGTAATGTCACGTGGCAAAGTGTACACTGTAGTGTACATGTAGCAAGGTTCTTACCGATTGAACTTTTCTATTTGCACATTGATTTTTGACACGTTGTTTGACACTTACATTGTTGTCAAGTCTCAATTGGATAGGAAAACTATTTGAAATTTAAACTATCCCACAGGGTGATGTCAGGTGGCAAAGTGTAAACTATAGTGTACACCATAGTGTACATGTTGCATGGTTTTATTACCGATTGAACTTTGCCATTTGTGCTTTGATTTTTGATACGTTGTTTGACATTTGCATTGTTGTCAAGTGTCAATTATATGGGAAAATAGTTTTAAATTTAAACTGTCTAACAGTGTAACGTCACATGACAATATGTAAACTAAAGTGTGTACACCATAGTGTACATGTAGCAAGGTTCTTATCGATTGAACTTTGCTATTTGTACACTGATTTTTAACACGTTGTTTAACACTTGCATTATTGTCAAGTGTCAACTGGATGGAAAAACTGTTTGAAATTAACACTGTCCAATGGGCTAATGTCACGTGGCAAAGTATAAACTAAAGTGTACACCATAGTGTACATGCAGCAAGGTTCTTACCGATTGAACTTTGCTATTTATACACTGATTTTTGACACTTTGTTTGACACTTTTATTGTTGTCTGGTGTCAATTAGATGGGAAAACTGTTTGAAATTTAAACTGTCCAATAGGATAATGTCACGTGGCAAAGTATAAACTAAAGTGTACACCATAATGTACCTGTAGCACGGTCCTTACCAATTTAACTTTTCTATTTGTACACTAATTTTGACACATTGTTTAACACTTGCATTGTTGTTAAGTGTCAATAGGATGGGAAAATAGTTTGAAATTTAAACTGTCTAACAGGGTAATGTCACGTGGCAAAGTGTGAACTAAAGTGTACACTACAGTGTATATGTAGCATGTTTCTAACCAACAGAACTTTGCTATTTGTACACTGATTTTTGACACATTGTTTGACACTTGCATTGTTCTCAAGTGTCAATTGGATACGAAAACTAGTTGAAATTTATACTGTCAAAGAGGGTAATGTCACATGGCAAAGTGCAAACAAAAGTGTGTACATTGGTTTTTGACACGTTGTTTGACACTTGCATTGTTGTCAAGTGTCAAATGGATGGAAAAACTATTTGAACTTTAAACTATCCAATAGGGTATTGTCATGTGACAAAGTGTAAACTAAAGAGTACACCATAGTGTGCATGTTGCAAGGTTTTGACCGATTGAACTTTGCTATTGTTCTATAATTGCATTGTTGTCAAGTGTCATTTGGATGGGAAAATAGTTTGACATTTAAACTGTCTAACAGGGTAAAGTCACGTGGCAAAGTGTAAACCAAAGTATACACCACAGTGTACATGCAGCAAGGTTCTTACTGATAGAACTTTGCTATTTGTACACTGGTTTTTAACACGTTTGACACTTGCATTGTTGTCATGTGTCGATTGGATGGGAAAATTGTTTGAAATTTAAACTGTCCAATAGGGTAATGTCAGGTGTCAAATTTAAGCTAAAGTGTACACTATAGTGTACATTTAGCACGGTTCATACCGATTGAACTTTGCTACTTGTACACTGATTTTTGACACGTTGTTTGAGACTTACATTTCTAACTGATAGAACTTTACAATTTATAAACTGATTTTTGACACGTTGTTTGAGACTTACATTTCTAACTGATAGAACTTTACAATTTATAAACTGATTTTTGACACGTTGTTCGATACTTGCATTGTTGTTAAGTGTCAATTGGATAGGAAAATAGTTTGAAATTTAAACTGTCCAACAGTGTAATGTCACATGGCAATGTGTAAACTAAAGTGTGTATAACATAGTGTACATGTAACATGGTTATTGCCGATTGAATTTTGCTATTTGTTCTCTAATTTTTGACGAGTTGTTTGACACTTGCATTGTTGTCAAGTGTTAATTGGGTGGGAAAATTGTTTGAAATTTAAACTGTCCAACAGGGTCATGTTAAGTGGGAAAGTGTAAACTAAAGTGTAGACTATAGTGTACATGTTGCAAAATTCTTACCAATTGAACTATGCTATTTGTACACTGATTTTTAACACATTGTTTGACACGTGCATTGTTGTTAAGTGTCAATTGATTGGGAAAACTATTTGAAATTTAGTCTGTCCAACAGGGTCATGTCAAGTGGGAAAGTGTAAACTAAAGTGTACACCATAGTGTACATGTTGCAAGGCTCTTACCGATTGAACTTTGATATTTGTACACTGATTTTTGTTACGTTGTTTGACACTTACATTGTTGTCAATGTCAATTGGGTGGGAAAACTATTTGAAATTTAAACTATTCAATAGGGTCATGTCAAGTGGGAAAGTGTAAACTAAAGTGTACACCATAGTGTACATGTTGCAAGGTTCTTACCGATTGAACTTTGCTATTTGTATACTGATTTTTGACACGTTATTTGACACTTGCATTGTTGTCAAATGTCAATTGGGTGGGAAAACTATTTGAAATTTAAACTGTCCAATAGGGTAATGTCACGTGGAAAAGTGTAAAGTAAAGTGTGCACCATAGTGTACATATCGCAACGTTCTTATAGATTGAAATTTGCTATTTGTACATGGATTTTTGACACATTGTTTAACACTTGCATTGTTGCCAAGTGTCAATTGGATGACAACACTATTTGAAATTTAAACTACTCAACTGGGTAATGTCACGTGGTAAAGTGTAAATTAAAGTGTACACCATAGTGTACATGTTGTAAGTACCTTACCGATTGAACTTAGCTATATGTACTCTGATTATTGACCCATCGTTTGACACTTACATTATTTTCAAGTGTCAATTCGATGGCAAAACTGTTTGAAATTTAAGCTGTCCAACAGGGTAATGTGACGTGGCTAAGTGTAACTAAAGTGTACACGATAGTGTAGATGTAGCAAGGTTTTTACTGATTGAACTTTGCTATTTGTACACCGATTTTTGACACGTTGTTTGACACTTGTATTGTTGTCAAGTATCAATTGGATGGAAAAACTGTTTGAAATTTAAACTGTCCAATACGGTAATGTCATGTGGAAAAATATAAACTAAAGTGTACACCATAGTGCATAAGAAGCAAGGTTCTTACCGATTGAACTTTGCTATTTGTACACTGATTTTTGACACGTTGTTTGACACTTGCATTGTTGTCAAGTGTCAATTGGGTGTGAAAACTGTTTGAAATTTAAACTGTCGAATTGGGTAATGTCAAGTGGTAAAGTGTAAACTAAAGTGTGCACCATAGTGTACATGTAGTAAGGTTCTTACCGATTGAATTTTGCTATTTGTACACTAATTTTTGACACGTTGTTTGACACTTGCATTGTTGTCAAGTGTCAA
>NC_036238.1:28622978-28638329 GCF_002742605.1 Olea europaea var. sylvestris
CCTAAACGCTCTTCCAAATTTCCCAATAACACTTCTTTGGCATATCTCCGTATCTTCCATGCTACTTTTCTGCTAATGTCCGTGTGGAGATCCTTCTTCACTGTTTCCAAAATAAGCTTAGTTTTCCAATCTGGGTTCGCCTTAAATTGCTCGATATACTGATGCGTCAAAAAATATGTAATTGCAATGTCTATTAAACTAGTCCCGACTCTAAGTATGCTCCGAAGTGTAAGAGTTTACTTGCAACCTCTCGGATACATCAAATTTAGAAGCCCATTCTCCGTTTGCAACCCAATTTGCAAACTCCTTGCACTCGTCTTTCGTCGTTTGCCTTAAACTTTACATTGTAACCATTTAATGCAACATACAATTGCACCACCTCCCGAAACTCTACTACGGAACTGAATATTTGCCTTACCTCGAATTGCGATTTTTTCATGTGCTAGTCAATAGAGAATTCAGGAAAATGGTAGCCACCATCCTCATCGGATGAACATTGGGAAAGTAGTTCCTCTGACGATGGTAGTTCCAATTCATCCAACTCGTTATTTCTGTCCTCTTTTCGTTGGTCCTGCACAACTTCATTTTCATGATCGTCCATTCCAATTTCCATCCCCTCAGTTACATGTCTATCATATTCAATATTGTCTTGTTCGGACTCCAAGTTGTGGTTGGAATCTACGAAGTCCGGATCTTCTTCACAATCTATCATGCAATTAAGCCACATTAAAGAACAGCACATGTAGAAGACAAACGGGAACAATAGACTAGCCAATGTAAACATGACAATGGTATGTAATGAACTACACATACATATGATTCTGGACATAAAGAACATAAAAAATGGGGAACAATAGATCGTGGCCATTACGAAGACAGAGTTGGTAAAATGTGGGAAAATAAAATACTCACACAATCAACTACAAGAACTTTAGATAACGAAAAATTATATTTATCTACATTATCTTTAGCAAGTCTATGACCTCTTCCAAAAAAAAAAAAAAAAAGAATTACTCAATTACCTTCGCGATCTCTGTCCATCAACACGCCCACTACTCCGCCGCCGTCAATGTAATGAAATGAAATGGGTGTTGCTTCTCCACTCTTCGGTTAGGCTCGTCCAACAATGAACGATGGTTGGGTATTTGATATCCATGATTTGGGGCTTAGGGTTTCGAAATCGCCTTCAACTTGGAAATTTCATTATTTCACTTCACATGTTTTTCTCTCTCTGAAATCTGTAAGAGACGCATGTTGTGGGAGTTAAATCAAAGCTTGATTCCAATTATATAGAAAAGGCATGTTTGACAGTGCTAAATTGAAGCTGAGTTGGAAATTCAGTTCATATTTGGACGAATCTAACTGGCCAAGTCGGATTTTCGTCATCCACGTAGGTGAGTCTGTTAACGGATTTAAATGGGTGAGTGATGGAGTTGGACGGAGTGAAATTCAGTGGCCAACGGGACAATTTTGTAAGTTTGGTGAGTGAGCCGTGACATGGTGTAAAGTTCGATGGCTAACAAAACATTTAACTCAAATTGTGGCGGTCAATGTCATTTGGCTGCACTGGACGGCTAAAATTGGATTTTGACAGAGCAAATTTTTCATCCAAGAAGCCCTAATACAAATTTCAAACGTCCGTCCTCTCTCAGTTACCTTAACAACAGTCACTAGTGTCAAAGGTTCAGGTTATGATAAAGTACCCAAGCAATAGAATGGTGGGGCTAAATCCGAGCAATCCGATGGGAAGCCCAGCTCTGAAGAAGAAGGATTACAACCCCTACAACCACACTGATGCTTGCAGGCATACTCGATGGACTGCCAAGTAAATTTATACATACGCCACAAGTCCAGATTCTCTATTCTTTTCTTTAGATTCTCGAAAGGGATTGGGTTTTGGGATGGTTTAAATAATGGTGCTTTCTATGCTATATGAAAGAATAATATTGTTGTGTAATGTATATGTCTCTATATTGTAAGCATACACACAAAAGATGTGTTTTCAAAGTGTCTTAGTGCTTATGTGCAGAATTTCTTTTGGCAGGGAATGTTATCAGTTCATGTCTGCAAGGCCATGGCAAAAAGTTAATGATTTTTACTCATACATGGTGAAAGGTTGCATCTCACTGTCAGAATTGTTTGGGAAGGAGGTGGGTGTTTAGTAATATTTCTAATTTTTGGATTCCCAGTCAATTTTGGTTGTTTCTATTTCTTTTGATATTCATCTTTGTTGATTTGATTAAGACGTTTGGTTCTCAACTTTTTGATTGATTGTAGTTTGCTTATTTCTGTAAATAGGAGCAATGTTGTTGGCATTATTGATTTTTTTTAAAAAAGTGAAAAATGCTTAGCCTTCTGTATGGCTTTACTAAAAGTTACTAAAAAATTCATTTTTTCGGTCGAATCAAAGTCAAATATTAATTTCCATCACACATTTATTACTGCTAAACATTTATTATCCACACAATCCGTGGTACCCATTACTATTTCTCCTAAAAAATTATAGATAATTTTACTCAAACAGAGCATTAATGTGTACTCTTTGATTGTCCTAAGAAGTAACAAATGGCATATAAAATTCATATTGCTACATATATACTACGTGCTCGAACCATATTATTTTTAAGCAAACATGATAAGAGCTTGAAGAGGTTATAGATTTTCTTATCTTCCATCCTTAAATTTTTTTATTCTCAACTTTTACTATTCCGTGTTTCAAGGAGATGGTCAGTTTCTCTATTAAACTGTAGACATGGAATGGCTTAATTCTATATTCAAATTTGTGAGATGTAAAGGCACCCATATCAAAGATTATTAGTTGCTCGAAATATGAGACTGAAGTGTTTATAGGGTGGTGCTGAATTTATCACAGAGGCTGAACATAAAACTGAGATCTGTGCACAATGACCTTCTGAAAGACACAAACCAACCATGATTGTGAAACAAACCTTAGAGACCATGAATAATATTTTCTTTCCAAGTAAATGGCCGTATTATATTGGAGCAAACACTGAAAATAGGTGGCAGCTCTGAATTGTGTAACAATTGTGCATCTTATCTTTATTTATGTCTGGGAGTATATCATTGAATATATTTGAGAAATTGATGATTAGGTGGATACTATATAGATTTATATAAATTATAAGTACAGATAAAAAATAGATGTGGATCTTAGCATTGTACTTGTGAATCAAAATTAAGGACCTGGGGAGTCCAATCTAGAAGGTCTTTACTTTGGATTCACATTTTATTACATTGCTAGTCAAATGTAGCAGGTCTTTCTTGAGTTGTCTTTACCTCTTTAGGGTCCATACACATCAGGTTTTAAGTCGTGTTGCACCTGACAAGGTGATGAAGATGGAACCAGCTATCTTTATTTTAATGCTTTGTTATTTTTATCATCTTTTTATTATTAATTATAAGTTTCTTTTACTATTTATTAAGAACTGAGGGACCAACAAATGCATTTGTCAATAAGATTGAGAATTTGGTTTTGTTCTCTTTTATTTATGCTTCCACAGTTGTGTGGAAGAATTCTCTTTGTTTACTCAAATGGTTATATTTTGAGAATTTTTGATTCAAATCGTTATTCTGTGGAATCATGGTTTTACGATCTTGTGTTTAGCGATTCTTTTATGCTTCCGCATATCAGAGTGAGCTATACTATGACATGCTATCCAATAAGTAAATACCCATTTGTGAATCTTTCGTAGAGGATAGACAACGTAAAGAAGAAATGATATACATTCGTTGCTGAGTCAATTTATTGACATGACAGACGATTACGATGTCATTGAAACAAGAGTTGTTGGTGGTTTTTGGGTGCATCACGCCTAAGCTTGAGGAGTTGGACCAATCTTTGGTGGACAATGAGAGGGCGGCCCTAGGTAGTGCAACATTGAGCTAGTGCAAATTCTACAAGTCAGATTCATACAAAAGATATGTTTGCTCTTAATCCTAAACAATGAATTGGACATGGAGGAAAACAGTTGCTGGGAGTTGACTTTGAATTTATTGGAGTTCCAAGATGGAAAAAATGTTGAAGATTTGAGTGCCAATTGTAATGACAAAAGCTCATGCTCGAGCTTGTGTCCATCTTGTTACGCACGACTTTCTATCACGTCCTCTAGGATTTGAATTCAAATTTCTGATTTATGAGATACTCAAGTTGAATTTTCATATGTTAATGCCCCAAATTTCAAATAAAATTTAGAGACTTACTAAGTCTATTTAACTCATAACATCGAAATAACATTGTAATGAATCAAAATTTAATACTTATTACTAAACTTTGGATTAATTATACTTAATATAACATTTAGATTTCAAAGTCATGCTACTGAAAATAATCTAAAATTCATCACTTACAAGTTCATAAAATCTAGTTAATTTGACAAGGAAAAGTGAAAAATAACTTAACTGTCACATTTTCAAGAAGAAAGTCCCTTTGCAATATCACTTCACCAATTTGTTACACCTCCAAACAGGTTGAACAAGCATGAAATTGGTGATAAATAGGAATGAGTATAAAAATATCCAGTAGGACGCATGCATCCAAATACGATAATATGTTATCAAGTTTTGACGAGGAGCTTGATGTCGAGATCTGTGATGAGTGGTCCAAGGAATTTGTTGTAAAATTTGAATTTATTAATGATAATAACAAACACTAATAGTTTGTCCATATTGTAGATTTGTTTTATTCCTTTAATTCACTATTATTGCAATACTATAGTAGGGTTGCATCCCTAAAATGCAGCCGCTAAAGCTTCTATATGAAAGAAATTTTTTGAAAATCTTGGTCAACTACTCCCTTGGTCTAGATTGCCCATGATATGCCATTCATTTTTATTATAGATCATGGAATTGGTGTTGACAAATGTTAGTGTATTCCGCACAAATATACTCAATCATGGAATCTCCAAATCACCCTCTCTATAAAAAATAGGCAGCCTATTATAATTCTTGTGTGTGAATTATCATCTATGTTTCCTCTCAAGATCGATAGAGGCAAAAAGATTATTATTGTCATCTGAGTCCTCTTCTATTGCTGACTCCAAGACCAACACGCTTTTGCGTTGCTATAATAAACAATAGATTTGTCGTGTCAACATCTCCATTTATCAATATAGTTGAATCATACATGCCAATTTCGTCAACATGAACAATTTTTCCACACAATTGTCATTCTCATCACGTACCACTGCGAATGCCATTAGGACCTACGAATCTTAAGCAGTAGTTGAGCTCTGATATCAACTAATGATATGAAGCAAAATATGATTGAAGAAAATGAATCAAAACTTGTTGAGAGAATTTGGGAATGATAATCAAGACTCATCTTTTCACATACGAATACAGATACTTGATTTAGATCAATATAATCGTTGATTCTTTTGAATATTGATTTTAACCTAATATTAAGAGAGAATCTCAAAATGCTATTATTTTTAATCAAATCAAAACACTCCCTAATACAGTCTTGGGTTTTATGATTTAAAGACATAACCCCAAACTTAATTGAAATTGCTTCCTTAGTCCCTAAAATCTTATCATGATATATTTTGACCCCACTTAAACAAAACATATTTAAACTCAAATTAAATAAATCGTCATAAATAAATAAATAAATAATATAAAGTCTGCATGCCTTTTTGTCTTTGGGTACATCATGGTTGTAAAAACTCTTAAAACTTGTGTAATATATAGAAGTTCTTAGCTGACATTGGAGGTTTATATGCACATATTCGTAAATAGCCTTAGTGCCTGAAACCATGATTTATTATTTTCTATCCAGAAGAATACATGTCCAAGGTGCTGAACATGTCCGGAAGTGTCCGACTGCTGCAGTACCCTTCCAGTATTTGGTAAAAACAGTTTACCACCAAGTGTTCTCTTTAGAATCTTCTGTAAAAATAAATGAAGTAGCGAGTGGGGGAAGATACAGTGGGTTTAGAAGATGTGGATCTTCCTTTTGGCATCATAACTTTCTTTGTCTTAATTGGCAGGTGAGAAATAGCCAAAGCCCTAGTCAATTCAATTTCATTCTATGAAAAGGGCATGGTAAAATACTATTACCAAATCTTTGGTGTCATCACTATACGTGTTCAACCAATCAGGGAAATATCCTTCAGACCAAGTTTCCCCTTTTATATCTGCCCCTTACCTTCAATTTTTCATGAAGTAACAATTGAACATAAAATTTCCCTGCATCTATATAGTAGTTTCTCAAAAACTGAAAATTCTTCTACAGTTTATGAATAATGACATGCTATATTTATAAAGGAGAAATTTTACAGACATATGCTATTCATGATGGTACTGAAATCATAGAGGATTGTGATAAATCTCAATTGGCGAGTGTTACAGTTGGAGATCGGACTGGAAGATGGGCAAGAGTGACGTTCAAGATTGTCCTGTCATATCATGGAGGTTCCTTTGATGGGTGGCAGAAGCAGCCTGGTTTGAACACTGTTCAAGCGTAAGTTCTCTCCTCCTGGTTTGAACACTGTTCAAGCGTAAGTTCTCTCCTAACTTTATGAAAATCTCTTTGTCAAAAAGGAATAAAAATCTCTATATCCAATACATTTTGCTGTAATGACCACTGAAGATATCTCGGAAGATGTTTCAAAATGCTTGCCTGGTTGTTGACCTTGCATTCTTTTAGCATCATGCTGATGATAAAGTCCTACTTTTCTCATTTTACACAACATCTATCTTGTGTTGATTCTTTAGATTGCCATCTTTAAAGTGGGTTCACTTTTTAACAATTTCTTGTACGCCTTGTTGGGATTTAGAAGATAAATGTTTTAGGCATTTCATAACATTTATTCTGAATTTTTTCATTATGTGATGTGAGTTTGACTCCCATGTGTGAGAAGTAAAACGAAAGACTAAATAATGGGGATAATGGTGGATTCAAAATAATTCTTGTAGTAGCACAACTTTTTGAAAGTGTCGAGGCGACATAGTTTCTTATTACAAGACTAGTCTTTGCCCGTGCAGTGCACGGGTTGGATTATTTTGAACGTAATGCTATTGTGTTTTAAATATGTTGGGTTATAGTGTCGCCTTCATCATTTACATTGATAGGTGATAAAAGAATCATTTATCACACTCTATTAACATATATAGATTGCATTATAATTAGAATTAATAGTATGTAATTGTCTAGCTATTTAGAAATCAAGTGTATAAATATCAAACCACAAGCATTTATAGTATGGAATTCAATTTTTTCTTCCATGTCGACTTTTTCTCTGGACAAAGGCTCCAATTTCAAATGCTAGCCGAACATCGAAGCTACATGATAAAAGTTAATGAGATTTGTTTTAAAAAAAAGTATGAATGACTCTTTTAAAATGTTAGTTGGGCTACAATATTTGAAATAGTAGCATAAATATTTGTCATAGCATTTGAAATAGTCACTAAGGTTTGCTATATGGCATTCAAAATAGTCATTGCGGCGCAAGAAATGAAGAAAAATTAACAAATCAATTCAAGATACTTAGCAAACATCAAATATGATGTCTCTATTCACGAGATATTAAGACTAATAATCCAACATATTTTGAACGATTCCCCTAACCATAGATGTTAAACTTCAAGGTTTTACTTAGCCAATTCACCAGATAGAAAATGATTAAATTAATATCATTTGGTACACAAGCAAATTTCAATTTATAAGTTATCTTAGAAACTTCCAACAAAAGTTTACTTACATGATGAAAGAGCAAGATAGAGGTAAAATGTTGCATTCTTTTGGTCACGCTTTATAAGACACTGATATGGACACTCACGAGGCCCTAGCTGCAAAATAAAAGAAAGTTAGAGTATTAACTAGCATAATTTCTGAAGTTCTTAGTTCAGCATAGATAAGGTTTAAAGATATCTCGCATTTTTAAACAATAATGAAACACGCTGAATGCAAATAACATAGAAAACTAAAAAACAATCAATAACCACCAAATCTTTTTTGTCCAAATCGCATATCCAATGCTTTCAGTTAATCAACTACTGCAGATTGTCTTCTCACTTCATACACTTCATACTACAGTTTCCTTCTCAAGATCTCTCCTTCGACCCTCTGAGTTTCAATATCTCAGATTTTGAGAATCAGTGTGGTAAGGTTTTCTTTGTCATGAAGAAATGAAAGCGAGAGAGAGCAAAACCCACTTTTAAAGGACATTTTATGAACCAGTTAATGAATAGTACAAATCACGCAAGTGTGAAAACTCAAGTGACATGAATGAATAGTGATGCCAATCCCATCTTTTAAGATTTTTTTATTTTTATTTTTAAATTAAATATTAATAAAAAGATTACACTATCTAGAATATAAAAAGTTACTTATAAGGTAAAAAAACACTTCAAGTTATTTAAAAATAATAAAAAAACTTAATTGTAAAAGCTATTTATAGGTAAAAAAATATTAATCCCTCATTCTCTTATAATTTCAAAAGCTATTTATATGTAAAAAAATATTAACTTAAAATTTTTAAAGTATAAATATTTAGATATATTTAGTTTTTTAAATTAAATATTAATAAAAAGATTACACTATATAGAATGTAAAAAGTTACTTATAAGTAAAAAAATCACTTCAAATTATTTAAAAGTAATACAAAAACTTGTATTTGTAAAAGCTACTTATTGATAAAAAAATATTAATTTCAACATTTTTAAGTAAATATTTAGATATATTTAGTTTTTTTAAATTAAATATTAATAAAAACAATTACTATAAAAAAAAAAACATATGTATTGAGTGATTTTTATGACCACTCTGTGCACGGAGTTAACTTTTATTTATTTATTTATATTATAGTAATTTTTATTAATATTTTATTTAAAAAATTAAATATATCTTAGGGTAATTAGCACGAAACGTCCCTACCTTTTATGATTTTTGTGGAAAACGTCCATACCTTTCTTTTTTTTTGCGCATTTTATCCCTACCTTTACATTTTCTTGTGCAAAACATCCCTTTCATCATTTTTCTCAATAAACGGCTATAAAATGACCAATATACCCTTCTATTTAAATTTAAAAAAACAAAAATAAAGAACTAATTGCAATCATAGTCTCAATTTTTAAAAAAAAATTCAAAAGAGTTCCAAACAATAAAATAAAAAAGTAAATAATCCTCGAAAATTAAGGAAAGAATATACAAATAAAACTAAAGAAATAAAATCTTGAAAATTTTGCTTTTATATATACAAATAGTTCCCCAAACTGTTACTGTCGGATTTTCGGCCATAATTCTCGAAAATTAATCTCCTCATGTTGATTTCAGTTCAATATCTCTCACAAAAGGATGTGATAACAACTGGGTTGCACTCCATCGTTTACTGGAATCCTTTTGCGAACAACACTGAATGAAATTCTTGAAATTTTCAAATGCACTTTCCGGCAAGCTTGGTGGTTCGCCGAAGCATATGGCACACATAAGTGTAGCCCAATCAGGTCTTTGCCCCTCCGGCAAGTATGGAAAATGGCCCATGAACAGTTCCAGTAGAGTTAATCCTAAGCTCCATAAATCACCGATGTACCCGTTGTAATTGCCGCCGTATGTATCCGGTTCGAATCTTTCCAGGCTCATATAAGCGCAGGTTCCAACGTAGGAATTGCAGGGATCCAATGTCTGGTGCATGATTTTACTGACTCCAAAATCAGAAATTTTCACTTCAATTTTATTGTTTACTAATATATTTGACGGCTTCAAATCTCTGTGAATGGTCTTGTGGGAGTGCAAATATTCATTTATTTTTGTTTGGGAGTCTTTTGAACTTTTTTTAAAAAATTGGGACTATGATTGCAATTAGTTCTTTATTTTTGTTTTTTTAAAATTTAAATAGAAAGGTATATTGGTCATTTTATAGCCTTTTATTGAGAAAAATGATGAAAAGAATATTTTGCACAAGAAAATGTAAAGGTAGGGATGAAATGCCCCAAAAAAGAAAGGTAGGGACGTTTTTCACAAAAATCATGAAAGGTAGGGACGTTTTGTGCTAATTACCCTATATCTAAATATTTACTTAAAAATTTTAAAGTTAATATTTTTTTATCTATAAGTAACTTTTACAATTATAAGTTTTTGTTATTACTTTTAAGTAACTTGAAGTTTTTTTTACCTATAAATAACTTTTTACATTCTAGATAGTGCAATCTTTTTATTAATATTTAATTTAAAAAATAAATATAGCTAAATATTTATACTTAAAAAATTTGAAGTTAATATTTTTTACTTATAAGTGACTTTTGCAATTATAAGTTCGTTTTACTTTTAAATAACTTGAAGCGATCTTTTTAGTTATAAGTAACTTTTTACATTTTAGAAATAAAGAATAACTTTTATGTAAAAAATATTATCACTAATAAAATGAATATTAAATTTTACATTCTCTCTTTTAAGATGTGGAGGGATTTTTTTTAAATTAAATATTTATTGATAAAAAATTACTATAAATAAAATTAAAAAAAAATTATCACTACTCCGTGCATGGAGTGATAACACTCCATGCATGGAGTGTTATCACTCTATGCAAAAGGAGAGTTCTCTCGTTTTGAAAAACTCTCCTTTTGAAAGTAGAGATTCAAATATTATTTAAAAAAAAATATTGCTATTAATAAAATTATAGGATATGGTTGATAGTTGATAGCGTGAGAAAATGGAGAAAGAGTATTGTGTGTCAGATTTAAAGGATCAAACCAGTTTCAAACCCGTTCAATGTGAAAATCAATATGACAAAAATAAACAGTAAAATAAGGAGGGATAATATAATAAAAAAATCAAACCACTTTGACCAAACCTATTTCAAATCAGTTGAATGTGAAAACGCATGTGACAAAAGTGAACCGTCCAGCTTTGAATTTGACACACAATACTCTTTCTCCATTTTCTCACGCTATGAACTATCAATCATATTCTATAATTTTATTAGTAGTAATATTTTTTTAAATAATATTTTATCACATTGTAGCTTTTTTTTTTTAATTGGTGGAGTGGAAACGACGTCGTTTTCTATTTTACTTGCAGCTTACATGCTTTGAATCTGACACAAGTATTCTTTCTCCATTTTCTCACGCTATCAACTATCGATCATATCCTATATTTTTATTAGTAATAATATTTTTTTAAATAATTTTTTACATAAAAGTTATTCTTTATTTCTAAAATGTAAAAAAATACTTATAACTAAAAAGATCACTTCAAGTTATTAAAAGTAAAACAAACTTATAATTGTAAAAGTTACTTATAAGTAAAAAAAATTTTAACTTAAATTTTTTAAGTATAAATATTTAGATATACTTAGTTTTTTAAATTAAATATTAATACAAATATTATACTATCTAGAATATAAAAATTACTTATAAGTAAAAAAAGCACTTCAATTTATTTAAAAGTAATAAAAAACTTATAATTGTAAAAGCTATTTATAGGTAAAAAAAAATATTAATCCCTCATTCTCTTATAATTGCAAAGGTTTTTTATAAGTAAAAAAATATTAACTTAAAATTTTTTGAGTATAAATATTTAGATATATTTAGTTTTTTAAATTAAACATTAATAAAAAGATTACACTATCTAGAATGTAAAAAGTTACTTATAAGTAAAAAAATAACTTCAAATTATTTAAAAGTAATACAAAAACTTATATTTGTAAATGCTACTTATTGATAAAAAAATATTAACTTCAACATTTTTAAGTAAATATTTAGATATATTTAAATCAAATATTAATAAAAAAATTAATATATATACAAAAAAACATATGCATGGAGTGAAAAAATCACTCCATGCACCTGATGACCACTCCGTGCACGGCGTTAACTTTTTTTTTTATATTATAGTAATTTTTATTAATATGTAATTTAAAAAATTAAATATATCTAAATATTTACTTAAAAATGTTAAAGCTAATATTTTTTTATCTATAAGTAACTTTTACAATTATAAGTTTTTGTTGTTACTTTTAAATAACTTGAAGTGTTTTTTTTTTTTTATCTATAAGTAACTTTTTACATTCTAGATAGTGATCTTTTTATTAATATTTAGTTTAAAAAACTAAATATATCTAATATTTATGCTTAAAAATTTTGAAGTTAATATTTTTTACTTATAAGTAACTTTTGTAATTATAAGTTCGTTTTACTTTTAAATAACTTGAAGTATAAGTAACTTTTTACATTCTAGATAGTGATCTTTTTATTAATATTTAGTTTAAAAAACTAAATATATCTAATATTTATGCTTAAAAATTTTGAAGTTAATATTTTTTACTTATAAGTAACTTTTGTAATTATAAGTTCGTTTTACTTTTAAATAACTTGAAATGATCTTTTTAGTTATAATTAACTTTTTAGATTTTAGAAATAAAGAATGACTTTTATGAAAAATATTATCACTAATAAAATGAACAGTAAATTTCACATTCTCTCTTTTAAGATTTGGAGGAATTTTTTTAAAATTAAATATTTATTAATAAAAAATTACTATAAATAAAATTTTTTAAACAAAATCACCACTTTGTGCATGGAGTGGAATCACTCCATGCACGGAGTGTTATTACTATGTGTAAAAGGAGAGTTCTCTCATTTTGAAAAGTCAGAAGGAGAAAACTCTCCTTTTAAAAGCAGAGATTCTCTCTGTGGATGGAGAGATTCTCTCCGTCCACGGAGAGATTTTTTACTTTTTTAAAATTTAATTAATTAAATAATATTTATATTTATTTATTTAATTTTTGTAACTTTCTTTATTTTATTTATTTAATTTGGTTTAATAAAATAATCTTTATACATTCCTTATGATACAAAGGCATTTGTTAAATTTGAATTAAATAATATTTATTTTTTCTTTAAATCGTTTTAAATTTATTTAAAAACTTTTTAATAATTTTTTTCTATTTTTATCCACATTTTTTTAAAATAATCTTTATATTTAATTTTGTTTATTTATTATATAATATATGGTATTGTCTTTAATCAAGTGAAGTAGTATATGAAATTGGAGAAATAGTGTAGTGGAGGTGACATCACAGTGAAACGATGTGTCAAAATGGTGAAATGGCGTGTGAAAATAATGCTACATCATCATTGAATAGAAGAATTTACTGTTGTTAAACCAGTTTCAAAC
This sequence comes from Olea europaea var. sylvestris, assembly GCF_002742605.1. Classification (NCBI taxonomy): domain Eukaryota; kingdom Viridiplantae; phylum Streptophyta; class Magnoliopsida; order Lamiales; family Oleaceae; genus Olea; species Olea europaea. The sequence goes on from NC_036238.1 coordinate 28,636,114, forward strand.
CAGTTTTGTGTGAAAACCTATGTGACAAAAATGACAAGTAAACCTCACATTTTCTCTTTTAAGATAAGGAGGGAAACTATATAACGTTTTTTGTTACAAAGAATATTCTTTGACGTGGTTATGATGTGAGTTATATTTCTTAGTAATCTTGGAGAACATTTTTAATATGGAACAATGTTTGTAAGGAAACTTATTTGCATGATTGCATTTCTGGTGCTGTTTTAATATATTCTCTATTACTCGTTAGACAGAATAATGCTGAATACTAAAAAGTACTGCACTGCTGAGTTCTGTTTTTACTAGCGGGTACTTTTCTAATTTTATGCATGGGCTTATACCCCTAGCCCTTTCATCAAATATCTTCGTGGCAATAAAAATTGAAAAAATAGTAGAGTTAATTTACTTATAATGAAAAGACTAGGTGGAAATCACTCAAAATCTTTTATCCAAGAACTTGTGGTTTCTCCTTCTGTTGGTGAATGGAGAATACCTACATAAATAATTATTATTCATTTTAATGCATAGCTCTTAAATTTTGTTGGTACCTCACTAAAAATTCATCTAATCTTTGTCTTTTGCAGATGGATTGAGAAATCTCTTGGGAAATTTGTTGATGAGAAGAAAGCTCAGCTGCTAAAGGAAAAGAATTTACCAATAGAAGGCTGTGTTGTAGTCGCTGGGCGTACAGACAAAGGGGTGTCAGCTTTGAAACAAGTTTGCTCTTTCTGTATGTCGCCTAATTTATCTCACTCCTACTGGATCATATTTCACATATACGTTGATATATTATTTATTAATGTGTATGCATATGCATGTACACGTGCAATTATGCATTCAGGTGTCACCATTGGTACAATTGAATTTTATGGTTTGCTGGAAACAGAAATAAAAATCATAATTTCTCCCAAGAGATCTTCTAGATTTTTTACCTGTTCAGGCGATATGGGACTGCTTAATTTTTGTTATGAACATGTATTAACAAAGTTGTGGAGTTGATAAGCAAGAGAAAGATATTTACGTTTGTTAAATAGGGCTGCTTGAGGGATTTTCTGTGAATAGAGGGCGGTAAAACTCTTTGCATAAAGAAATTCAGCAAATCTGTAAATATTCTGCTACACCTTGTTCTAGCCCATCCCATTCCTTTTAAAGTCGCATACCATGCACAGAATATTTCATGCCCCATATCATTACTGATTCTGAGTTCTATTGGTTTCCTCTCTATTCGCTACATTCTGTACTTAGCCTTGCTCCATTTTTATTATTATTATTATTATTTTTTTTTTGGTACTTTTTTTTATTTTGGTGATTCCATTCTTTTGGTCACTCTTCTCTTCGAGTCTGCTAGCATTATCTTTTAACCAGATGCATTTCCCCAATGCCATTAGAACCAACTGTGCTGCCTATTTTAGTCCAAATTGTTCAGCCATACTCATTTCATTCCATTTCCTTATGTGGATGTCCACCTGGACACAGAGTATTCTGCTCTGTTAATCTCGTTTGATGTGAATGGTCCTCTCTCAAGATGCATGCATTTACAGGTTGACCCTACAATAACTGCTTTCTCTACATATTCTCTTGATGGGTTACAAGCTCCAATCACCTAGTGTAATCCATTTAAAAGTTGGCCCTGTCGTCCTCAGTTATTACCACATGCAAGATCGTATTTCCTTTTATGTGGTTTTGATCAAGAACTTAGTTAATCGATTGGAGAGCACCAATGTAACTGGATGAACTCAGCACCTTGTTCCTGCTATATATATTATATCAGAAAATATCAGTGGCACGTCTGAATATTCTTGAGCATAACCTTCCTGACAGAAACTTCTGAAGGTATAATCTGCTAGACTAAATATTACCAAGCCTAGATTTTCTGAAGTTATAATCTGCCAGACTAAATATTTCCAAGCCTAGATTTTCTGAAGGTATAATCTACCAGATTTAGCCTGCTAAATAGCTTGTTCTATTCTAAAAAGTGAAAACTGTTGCTTCAGTAAGTCTAGGCTTCGTAATATTTAGCAAAATAAATCCAGGTAGAGATACATAGCTAGTTCTAACTAAAAAAGGTCTAAGCGACAACTAGGGTTCTAAAAGGTGTAAGTCCTAACAAGGAGTGGTGGACATGCCTCAAGCCTTACAAAACCTGGGCGTATTAAGCAGTTATTCTATTTTAATATTATTTTATAATTCTAGAATATTAAATAAATAAATAATACATA
>NC_036238.1:28644265-28670073 GCF_002742605.1 Olea europaea var. sylvestris
AAGAATGTATTTTGGTGAAAAAATGGGGCTCAAACAAGGGCTATATTTACACTATAGACTATAGCCCAAATATTTCAAAGCTAATGGATGGCCTAGCGCTGAGTTCTCATGGATGCATGTTTCAACGTTTGACTACCATTTACCATCTGTCAATTCCTTGCAACAACACTGTTCTTGGTTACCTCTCGTCTCTTTTTCTCCCATCTTACAAAATTTTAATTTCAATCTTTTGCAATTCTCTGCCCCAATTAAGCCATTCTCTTCCATAGGAACCTCTCAAGGGGAGCGCACCCGCAAGTGCGCGCACCACCACTACCCCGATCATAACGCGTGCTCTATGTTATTATGATGGCTAAACACGCCACCATTTTGTGGGGGCATTTCCGTTTGATGGTTCTACTTTTTATCTTTGTCTTGCATTTTGTCATGTATTCGTGTAAATCGGATGCTGAGATCTTGCTCAAATTAAAGGAGTCCATTGTGGATGACGGTGCATTGTCTAGTTGGAATGATTCAAAACCTCCATGCAATGGTGATAATGGGAATTGGGTTGGAATTTTATGTGGAAATGGGACTGTAATGGGATTGAAGCTGGAGAATATGGGGTTGAGGGGTGTGATTGATGTAGATGTCCTCAAGGAATTGAAAAATTTGAGGACTTTAAGCTTGATGAACAACAAATTTGATGGCTCGTTGCCAAATATAACTCGACTTGTTGCTCTAAAATCCATTTACTTTTCCGGCAATCAGTTTTCCGGCGTGATCCCGAATTACGTTTTCGACGGGATGTTCTCACTCAAGAAAATTCATTTGGCACGAAATAAATTTTCCGGTGAGATTCCTCAATCGTTGACCACATTGCCTAGGTTGAGTGAGTTGATGCTTCAGGATAACAAGTTTGATGGAAAAATACCTCAGTTTCAGAATGGAATATTGAAATTGTTCAATGTATCTGAAAATGAATTGATCGGTGAAATCCCTCGTAGCCTTAGAGATATGAATGCTTCCTCATTTTCAGGTACTTTCCTCAAGATATTTTGGTTTTTTAATAATTAGGATCAATAACTGTCCAAAACGTTGTATCTTAGGTGACAGACTTATACGAAGAACAGTTTGAGAGGCAGTTTTTGTCATAAATTCGCCGAGAATACTGTATACCTCACTTCTTTTTCGTCCCTTTTAAACAGGTAACAAAGATCTATGCGGAGCGCCACTCGAATCATGTGCTCCGGCACTTTCCATCGGAACAATCATAATTGTCACGATACTCGTGACTTTGGCTGTAGCGGCACTCATCGCAGTCGTCGTCATTCTCTCCCAGCGGAAGCAACTGCCGGAGCAAGAACAAGCAACAGTATCCCCTCCCGGCTACCGTAAAGCTTTCTCTACCAATCTAGACAAAGTGGAACAAGGGACGGCATCGCCAGAGCATGGTACAAACGGCAAGAAGGGCAATAACAATATGAAGCTCATATTTCTTCAAGATGACAGGGAGAAATTCAACATGAGGGATCTGCTAAAAGCCTCGGCGGAGATACTGGGCAGCGGCATATTCGGGTCGACATACAAGGCTGCGCTGAACGGCGGACAGGCGATGGTCGTGAAAAGATTCAGGCATATGAATAATGTTGAGAAAGAAGAGTTTCATGAATATATGAGAAGATTAGGGAGGTTGAATCACCAGAATGTGCTTCCTATTGTGGCTTTTTACTATAGGAAAGAGGAGAAACTATTGGTTTCCGATTACATGGAGAATATCAGCCTTGCTGTTCATCTCCATGGTAATTTGATTCTCATATTTGTACATCCACATACATTACTGCATTTTATAGAATCGTTTGGGAAATCGAAACTCTTGGAAAACTCTTAACAAATGTATTTCTGTGTTGTTGCAGTTTATAGAATAAAGAACAGAAGAATAATAATGATGTCTCTTCCTGCAGGTAACACAACTCGTGGGCGTCCATGTCCGGATTGGCCAACTCGTTTGAGTATCATCCAAGGAGTGGCCAAAGGTCTTTCATACCTCTACAATGAACTCCCAAGCCTGATGGCACCACACGGCCACCTCAAATCCTCAAACGTTCTTCTCGACAGATCCTACAACCCCTTGCTCACAGACTACGGATTGGTTCCAGTCGTGAATCAAGACCGCGCACAGGAGTACATGATTGCATACAAGTCGCCTGAGTACAAGAACAACGGCCGGATAACCAAGAAAACCGACGTGTGGAGCCTCGGGATGTTGATTCTAGAGACCATGACCGGAAGATTTCCGTCGAGTTTCTTCCAACAAGGTAGCAAAGGAAACGAAGCGGATTTGGTAAGCTGGGTTGAATCCATGGTTAAAGAAGGGAACACCGATGTTGATCGGGTGTTCGATAAGAATATGGGACGAAAGGATAAGAGTAAAGGGGAAATGACGAAACTTTTGCAGATAGGATTGAATTGTTGTGAAGAAGAAGTGGATAAGAGGTGGGATTTGAAAAAGGTAGTTGAAAGGATTGAACAAGTGAAGGAGATGGATACTGATCAAGAATATAATTCAAGAGGATTGTCTAAATGATTGATTGATTGTGAAAATAGGATAGTTTTGTAATTCATTTCTACTTAATTTGATTTTGTTTTGTTTTTTTTATTTTTATAGGATATGAAAGGCAAAATAGTTTATAGCAAATGCAACACGCATACGCATGTTTTTTGCATCAAATCTGAGATGTCTTTGTGCATTATATGTGAATTAGTAATGTACAAGAATAAGAACCCTAGATCATGTGTTTTATCAAAAGGATAATACGTCCGTAATGTGCTTGCAAATGAACATTATGTTCGATTCACATTTTTCTAAACACATATCAAATATTTAAAAGAACTCTTCAACTCAAGGATGAATTTTCCGAGTTAAATACAATCCGTATGTAATGCAATACAAGGTAACAACTAATAAAGCAACCAAAGGAAATTTAAAAAAAAAAAAAAAAAACCATTTAAGAAAGTAATGTTGAATTTAAACACCAAAAGAAAATAATTTTTACTAATAAAATAAAATTTTACACAATTTTGAATACAAACCAAAGACACTATCCCTCACTATTTATTTTATAAACTAACGGCACTTTTATTTTTCACACACCGATTCTTTTTCTCATTATTATTTCTCTTTTCTCACTCTTCATCACTCTCATGCCATCTCTTTTTGCTCTCCTTCTCTCACGCTTTCTGCACACACGCTTCATACAATGTACACACACATATATAGGAAAAATATGGCGGTGACTTCTACATAATTCCATAATGTCGGTGATGGTGGCTGCCTTCTATTTCTAGAGAATTCTTGCATAAAATCAAATTAATGCTTCCAGATTTGAAGAACCCACATAAATCTGGAATCTTCCTTCTAAATTGGTGGTTATGGAAAACATATGGAAAGATGGTGCTGATTTCTTCAATTCTCCATTTCAGCACCAACTTTTCATTTTGACTCTTTTCTTTTTCGTCAAGTTGAGCTTTGCTTCAGACTCGATCAAGTTTGAATCACTTGATCCTTTATTTGATGCATTGGCGAACCTACCAGAACCAGTTTTCTGCTATGGTCAATTATATGTAGCACTGTCAAAAGCAAAAACAAGCAGATCTATTAAAGTTCTACTCAACCGTCCAATGAAAATCATACGCACAAGTCATGTACTAAAAATGNTTCATACAACTGCACCTCTTTATAGGTATATGTTCGATTTATTGGAATTTCTTTTTTTGTCCGTGATTCCTCTGTCGACTATGTTAAATGAAATGCTTTTTTTCCAACTACAATGCAGATGTTAGATTACTCTAGAAGTTGATGAATGGAATGGAGTGTATCATTTTTGTAAGAATTCTAACTGATTAGCATTTTGAAGTTATTATTCAAAATATAAATAACATTCTACTTCAAAACATTTTTTTTTAGAGTATCTAAATCAATTTAATTTATGCAGCATATGGACATTCAAATTTATATGAAAAAAGTCAAGGAAATGTTGGTGCATAGGAAAATTATTGGAGCACACTCTTTTCAAAAATTGGTTATATGAGGCAAACCAAGTTTTCAAGTTTTCAGGTTTAAAGATAACTTGTGATGGAGACATAAGTATCACAAGTTCTTCTGCACTAAAAGAAAAAAAAAATGAGTGGATGATGATTGAGATATTTGAGAAGTTTTTGACAACAACTATTCTCTTCTTTTAAATCATATAGTGTTTAAACTGTCTAAATTAGAAATGATATATATATATCAGGGTGTTTGGTTTGCTTTATGGGTGCTGGATAACATCAATTATTGTTGTAAGCTTTGTTGATAAATCTTGTATTTAATTTTGTCTTCTATTTAGATCTATTTTCATCCAAGCAATCTATACCTACAGAAACTTATTTTGTAAGTGATATCATTTCTTATATTTAGTTGTCAAAGTTAAAACTTTTTAAGATGGAAAGTTGAAATTCACGTTGATAAACAACTAGCAAAACAATAGTGCTTAATGAAAACTAATCATAAATAAAGCATAGGGCTAGACACTTGATTTCGTGGGTTTGTACCTATCAGAACCAGTTTTCTGCCATGGTCAATTATATGTAGCACTGTCAAGAGCAAAAACAGGCAGATCTATTAAAGTTCTACTCAAACTGTCCAATAAAAATCATACGCACAACTCATGTACTAAAAATGTTGTGTACAAGGAGGTTCTTTCGTTCATACATTCATACAACTGCACCTCTTTATAGTTATATGTTCGATTTATTGGAAGACTATGCTAAATGAAATTTTTTTTTTCCAGCTACAGTGCAGATGTTAGATTATTCTAGAAGTTGATGAATGGAATGGAGTGGATCATTTTCGTAAGAATTCTAACTCTTTCATACTTTCATCTTTATTGATTTTTAGATTGATAATTGATTTTTTATGTCTACTCTACTTCTTTATTTGTGATTGTGAGTTTGAACGTACCTCAATTTCTTGTTGTCTTTGTCGATCCTCCATTAGTGTCTTCTGGTCTACGTGTCTCGCTCTAGCAAGCTCTTGTTTATTCCTTGACATTTGTACATATTTAGATTCTTTAGGATTTCATTGTTGGACTTCTGTAATCTCCTTTGACAATTTGTCTTTCGTTTCTTTTAAATCTAACAGTTCCACTCTCTGCGGTGTTTGTGTTTCAAACACTTCTTCAAATTCTGGTAGTTTCTCACTCTACGGAGTCCATCCTAAAGATTCTTCATGAAACACGATGTCCTCTTCTGAGTAATCTATCAAATCATCTTTTCCTAGATCATCTTCTCTTGAGTTATCAGTCCAATTATCTTCACAATCCATTTGCTCAGGCAAGACTATTTCTAACGATGATTCTCCTTTAAATTTGAATTTAGTTTCTTTTCTCGAGCCTGCTTTGTTGTTGCCTTGATTGCCTCAACATCCCATTCTTCTTCACTATATTAAATATTATTCCAGAAGTTTGTCTTAATTGATTGTTAAAATAGGATAGTTTTGTAATTAATTTTACTTCATTTGATTTTTTTTCTTTTATTATGGGATTTGAAAGGCGACATATTTTATTAAAAAAAAATACAAAATACGTTCATATTTTTTCTGCATCGAATCTGGGATTCTTTGTTCATTATTTGTGAATTAGTAATGAAAAAGAATTAGAACCTTAAATCATTTGTTTTTAGAAAAATAATAAGTCAAAAATGTACTTAGAATGAGCAATATGATCGACATACCTTTGCCAAACGTGGATCAAATATTGAAAAGAACTAACAACAAGAACTTAAAGGAATTAAAAAACCATAAAAGAAAAAAATATCGTCCATTGGCATGGCTTTGGAAAGGTTGAAAGGAGTTTTTGAGACTTAAAAACTACTTTTGGATTCGTTTGACTAATTTTGTTAAAATGTTTTTGATAGTTAAAAGAGCTTTTAGAATAAGTCAGTATAATGTGGTTTTCTCTAAAAGCACTTAGCCTCTATTTGGCTCCCATATTTTTAAATTATAATGGATGAAATAATATTTTTTTGAAGAATGAGTGGTTTAAAAAGAATGAAAAGTTTTCAATTTACGAATAATATTATTTTATGGAAGATTGTGTGATTGAAAATAGAAGAGAAAAAATGAAATTTAATTTAATGAGGATCAAACGTGGGCTAGTTTTCAAACAAAAATTAAGATAACTTTTTTTAAAAACTTTTCTAAAAGAATTAAAAGTAAAAGCAAAATCTATGCCAAACCGTCTTGAGTCAAAACACGAGCGAAGTATCAATAGCAATTTTACGCATGAAATATAGTTTACATGTGACCTATGGAAACTTTCAAGTTGCGTTTTTTATCTTTTCGAAACTTGAAACTCTTCGAAAGCTTTTAAATAGTTACCTAATATTTTATATTTTTGGTAAAATTCAAAAATCTTGAGGAAACTTCACGAAAAAAAAAAAATATTAGAAAATTTGGGTTAAGATTTGAACATTATTATGGACATTTGTAGGTCTCAACTAAGAAGTAACTTAATATTGGGATTCAACAAACGATTTATAGAATTTCAAACTTTAGTTGTTATAATATAATATAATTGATTAGTAATTAGTTTTTTTTTTTTTTTTAGATTGTGTTAAATAGGTTTTTTTATAATTACATATTAAATTTAAAAGAATAATTATAAATTTTGCACCACGATTCCAGTGTTTAGTCCTTTTTGTCTTTTTTTTTTTTTTTTTCCAAAAAATATTGTTTGCAAATGTCGCGTCATTTTTTTTCGTCGTTTCTATTTCTGTGAAACCTAAGTTCCATATACAATGAATAATGGATTGGACCATAACTAAATTTTATAAGTTCAAGTTCGATGCGATCCGGTTCTTTTGTACTTTCAAAAGAAAATGTGTAGTGTAAACTGTCTCGTTTCAATTATTTAGATTTTTTTTCGCGCGGGTTCGTCGCTAATAATTAAAAAGGGACCAGACGATTGTGTAAGGGACAAACATCTTGAAACAAAGTCCCAAAAAAGGGTGTTCTTTATTGGCGATGACCTTACAATCGGAAAGTAAAAACAGAATGCCTCCAAAGGACGCAAGCACACGAGTTACTGAAAGAAGTGTTTAAATCTAAACTAAGAAAATTAAAATTACATGTTCTCTGTTCGAGAGTTTTTTGATTCGGGGTCTTTTGCTCTATGTCTTTTCTTCCTTTTATATTCCCTGGATGATCTCTTTGTAATCAACCGCCTAAAAACTGCTTGATCGTTCTATAACTGCCCACTTTCCTCGTAATGGCCAACTTGTCATGGAACTACCTTTTCTAATTCCTGCCATTACTCTTTGTCGTTCAACCGTCTTCAATTGAATTCCTTGAATTGTGGAACGTGATAGGGCTGCTTTAATAACTGCTTTGATAACTGCGCTTCTTGATAACCACAACACTTCACGTTTGCTAAAATCTTGGGCGACTTGAAGGTTTGGGCGAGAATAGAGTAGCACCTCTGGGCGACTGCATGGCACTCCATTCGCTCAGATCCTGGGCGACTTGCAAGTTTGGGCGATGATGTTACCGCGTTCACGGGCCTCCCTATTTGGGCCTTCATCCTAAATTGTCTGATTGGGCTTCGTTCTTTAGGCTATCTGATTTGGGGATCCTCCAATTGGGTTTCATTCCTTGGGCCGTTCGATTTGGGTTGAATTTTTATGTGTCAACAATTATCCCCAAATATGGCAGAATTAATACCAATTATTAAATTTTGCCATATTCACTTTGTGTTTCCAGCAACATTCGAAATTTCCAAGAATTTCAATCATTGTTTTCTTCCATAACTTGAAAAGGTGCGACATTTTGCAAACCCTTATAACCCCCAAATATGCCATTTCACTGCACCATTAAATCACGCCTCACTTTTTTCGCGCTTCTCTCCCACAATTTTACTGTTCATCTATTTGCTTCCCTGCTACGTAACTCTGAAAAACTCCGTCTCGTCCCTAATGGCTACTTCACAATCTCAATCTGACGACTCCTTTAGTTTTGATGACTTTCAGAAACTCCTTAATCGTCCATACATAACTTCGAACTTTCTCGCACCTGCCAATGTTGAACTCAATGAGTTATATCTAGGTCCTTTTTTCAACAATGCAGAGGTAGTCGAACAAGCGGCGGTGGGCCAACTGTTTCCTTGTACTCAAGGCCCTCCATTTCTAAACTCTCTGCCGCTGGGGCCATTTCGCGAAAGAGGTATTCGCACTTGGCCTAAATCTGATTTAGTTTTCCGTAGGTGACATGCTCGTCTTATGGACCATGGTCCTACTAAGGCACTTTTTAATAATACCAGGACTTCTGATTTGTTAGAAATCTCTCTTCAACCCCCTACTTTTGATTCAGCACTTTTTTCGATCGCTTTAAGTTTTTGGTCTTCTGAGTACAATACCTTTGTTTTTCCTCTTGGCCCCATGTCTATTACTTTAAGGGATGTTGGGGCTTTAGTGAATCTGCCACCTTTGGGTAATACCATTTTTCCTGGTATCTTGGTTTCTGGTGGCGCCCCAAAGTTTGGTAAAAACCTCACCGAGTCTTATTCAAGCCTGCAAACCTTTCATAACCACTCGAGCGCTGAACCTTTCCATACTGAGCGAGTGACTTTTCTTCTGGTTTGGTTTTGTAAATATGTTTTGTGTGTACCAAGCATAAAGCCCTCCCTGAGCTATTTACCCATAGCGCACGAATTGACGCATGGTAGGCCTCTGAATTTATGTTCTTTCTTTTTGGTTGCCCTCTATAGAGGCATGACTTCTCTTCAATCTCAATTGAAGAATGGTGCATCTCCCATTGGCAGTGGACCTCTTTGGTTCACTCAAATGTGGTTGAGATCCTATTTTCCATCGCTTGGTGCTCCACCATTTTCTCGTCCTTCTGCTAGTTGCTATGGGCTAGCCATTGAGCCCTTGACTCCTGTAAATATGTCTAGAAGAGACAGTTTGTCATTCTTTTATTCTTTGGATTCAATCCCTTCCTTCCTTCTTTCCTTTTCCTCCTTTTTTGACTCCAGACTATGTGCATCCTCCCTCCACTATAGACAGCGCGAGCACCTCTCTGCTCATTTGGATCCAGTTTTTAACCGGGAGGGAGTTATTTCATGATATTTTGACTGGGACCAATGCCAAGGTTGGGGTAGAAATATATGCTCCCCAATTTTTTGCTCACCAACTTGGTTTCGGCCAAACCTGGCCTGTTCCTCCTTGCTATTCAAGGAACTTGATAGACCGCTTCCATATCATTAATAAGGCGGAGGCAGAAGCTATAAATGCTCGCAATCTTCTTTTGATGAGCCATTTTTCATTAGCCCCCTTCAATTCTAGTTGTGTCATCCATCCCCTTTTTGAAAAACTCTGGCCGTCAGTGAAGCGCAGATTATTTGCGACTGATGCCAATCGTGCCTTTCATTCACTCGACCAACCACGCATTTCTTCCCCTCCTCCTGTTTTAGTCACCGCTTTGTCCATCCGGAGTCCTTCTCCTCCTCGTCGCGCTAAACAGTCTGCTCGTCCATCTTCTTCTCTCCCTGCCAAGCCTACTGCAGCCAAAAGTGCCCCGCGCCGCAAACGGCCAGCCTCAGCATCTTCCATTCTGGAGGATGATGTTGATGATGATGATGATGACACCCCTCTTATCATTAGGAGGAAGGTAATTAAATTGATTTACTCACAAGCATACTTTTTCATACTTGAAACTTTTCTATGTGCTGATGGTTTATTTGGACTTCTCAGAAAAGTTCAGCTTTCCTTTGAAGGCCTTGGTGTCGGCAGCTCCTGCTCCATCATCCTCCGCTAAGGCTGCTTTATCCAAACCAGCTGATGAAGGGACTACGCTTAAAGAGACACCTTCAGTCCCAGAATCCTCATCACAACCAATGGATGAGCCACCTTCTTCCCATGGCGTCAACCCCCTAAACATCGAAATAGAAGGTAATTCAGTTTTTTGATGCTTCACCTTTGCTTGTGCTATTGGCTTCTGACTTGTTGCTTCTGAGTTCTGCAGATGCTCCTATGAGTCTGCCCGTTGTGGCAACATCTTCTAGCTTAGACAAGGGAAAGTCCTCACGAATGGTGGAGCCACAGGTGACAGACTTGGTTGGGGATATGCCATCTTTCAAGATTATTGATGAGGTAATCTTTGCTTCACTTTTACTTCCATCTTGTTCGTTGTAGTGAGGATCTTCAATATTGGCAATTTTCTTTGCAAGATGCTGATAAGATTGTGCGTTCCATCCAAGACTTTTTCGCTTCATGGGGGCAAGTCAAGATATCTCGCCCTGCTCCAACTAGTCGTCCTGCTACTTTTTCAGAGGAAGATATAAAGTTCCTCAAGCAGTTAATATTTGAGTACATGTCCTTCATGGATATGGACATTGGCAAGGCTAGTGCTGCCAGACATAAGAATAAGCTCGAGCATTTGAATGCGAAGTTGGAGCAAGCACTGACACTTCCGTCGCTCAATCTTTCTGCTGATTTTAAAGCGACGTTGAAAGTTATCCATTCCGAGGTCCTCTCCTTGCTGGCCAAGAATGTTGAACTGAAGGCCAAAAGTACTCAATATCTTCGCGCCGTATCTGAAAAAGAGTCTTTGCTTCTGGAGATCAACAAAGCTGAGGACGAGTTGAAAAAAATCTCTTCCTAAGTCATGATTGAAGACTCTTTGATGGCTAGTTTGGCTGCTCAGATGAAGGAATTTCAAGCCAAAATAAACGACTGCAAGGCGAGAATGGCTGCTAAAAAGCGTAACGCCTCCCAGGGAATTGAGCGAACTTAGTCTTTGGTCGAACAGTACAAGAAGTTGGAAGTTGATGATGATGTCGTGGCCGAATTGAACATCACTTCCTCTCGGTAGAACGAGGACTAGGAAAAACTTAGGGATAGAATTCGTTCAGTATGGGGCGGATTGTAATTAAGACATATAACGCCTTAACTTTTTCTTTTTGTAATTTCGCATTTGACTTTCCCTTTGTAACCTTGTTCATCATTAATGAACATCTATGTTAACTTCTTATGTATTTATTTGACGTTTGTCTTTTAATCGTCAATCCTTCAAGCATTTAACTGCTTTATGCTAAAAATCTTGCACATTTTCTCTTGATATTTCCACATCTTTTCCCAAAACTTTGGGCTACTTAATTTCATTTACTAGGCAGAATGTGGCTGCTCATATTCTGTTTCTTCATCTCTACCCGCCTATAAATGCACGTATGCTTCGCACTTTCCATCTTCCATCTTCATTTTCATTCTCTTCTTCAAAACCAATTTGCTGCTATTGTTTGTCATTTTGACAATCAATCCAAAACCTTCGTCTTTTATAAAAATGGATTGTTTGGTCCCCCCATTTTACTACTTGTCTCGATGTCACCCTTAGTATGGGAGATATAGGAAATATTTTTCGGCCAGCAGCGAAGTTTTTCCCATGAAAGTTCTTCCCATCGTCTCTTTGTTCTTTACAAGGGGTTCGATGATAGAAGGCAATTTTTGGGATGCTTGCGGGTCACCTTACTTACTGAGAGTGCTTCTCAGCCTCTTTGCCCGCCATTGCAGCGATACATTTAGGAAGGCGGTGCGAGGCCAGTCCACCCTCTTACTCGGCGATCGATTGGGAGATTAGCTTACTTTTAATTGTAGTTTGTAGAGCATCTATTATTTGTATTTTGCATCTTTGTAATGAACGTTTGATAATAAAGATTTTATTTGAACGTATTTCGCTCTGACCTTGTTATCCTTAATCGTTCAACATGTTTTGATTATGCTTTTATCTGTTCACTTTCCCATAAAGAAGGAATATATTTTTTCAAATATTTGCCGTTAATGAATCTCACGTGCTTGGTGCCATCTAAATTTTCCAAATGATATGCTCCATTGGGCAACACACTGTTTACTTTGTATGGTCCTTCCTAATTAGGCGACCACTTCCCGTACTTTGGATCCTTGCTATCCAAAGGGAGTATCGTCTTCCAAACTAATTCGCCCAGACTAAACGACTTGGCTATGACTTTTTTATTATTAAACTTAGCCATTCTTTGTTTTTGAACTTGCAATCTATCTAAGACGTCCAACTTTAATTCGTTCAACCCCAATAAATTTTGAACTAGTGATTCGATATACTCATCATCATTTAACTTATATTGCAAGCACACTCTAATCTACTGCACGTTGATTTTCATAGGGAAAATGGCCTCCTGTCCATAAGTAAGTTGAAAATGAGTAATTTTGGTACTTGACCGAGGTGATGTTCTATAAGCCAATAAGGCCTTATTCAGACATTCGTGCCAATTTCTGACATTTTCATCTATCATCTTTCTAATGATATTTTTTAGAATCTTATTAGAAGATTCTACTTGTCCGTTGGATTGAGCGTAATATGGTGTGGAGTTTACTAATTTAACCCCAAACTCACTCAAAAATTTGTTCACTTGATCCCCATTGAAAGATGTTCCGTGATCTACCATCAACGTTTGTGGAATTCCAAACCTATAAATGATGTGATCACGGATAAACTCTATGACATTCTTTTGGGTGATCTCTTTCAAAGGTATCACCTCTACCCACTTGGTGCAATAGTCGGTTGCAACTATAACAAAAGTATGTTACTTGGACGATGGGGGATAAATCTTTCCTATCAGGTCTATCGCCCAACCCTTGAACGGCCAAGGTTTAATAATAGGTGACATCTCTCGTACTGGCGCCCTTTGTATTGGACCATGCTTTTGGCATGCTAAATAACTCTTTGCATACTGACCGCATAATTCTCCTATCTTTGGCCAAAAATATCCACTCCTAATAATTAACCATCTCATCCTTTGGCCAGCTTGATGAGCTCCACATATCCCTTCGTGCAACTCAACCATAATCGTCATGGCTTCTTACAAACTTACACATTTTAGCAATACACCATTAGAGTGTTTCTTAAACAACTCTTCATCTATTAGTGTATAGTTCAGCAAACACAACTTCATTTTCCTACTAATCCCTCCATTAGGTTCTTTAAGGAACCTTTTAATCTATGTTCTTCAATCCATTGCATCTCCATCTTGTATGTAGTGAAGTTCAATCCTTCTCGCCCTTCTTTGGGTCACGGGCAATATGATTTCATACTCACAAGTAGACTTCCAATTCAAAATCTTTGAGTACCTTGAGGCCATTTGGACCAACTCATTTGTCACGTCGTTATATATCCTATTAATGCATTGAAGTTCTACTTGTTCGAATTCTTTTAACAATTCTTGGGCGATCTCATATTGACTTATAATGGAATCACTTTGGCATTTAAAATTACCAATCAATTGGTGAATTACCAATTGAGAATCGCCCCTAACGATCACATTTTTTACTCTTATATCTATCATTAGTTCTAGGCCTACGATTAAGGCTTCATATTCGGCCTGATTGTTGGTGCACATCCTGTCTAAAGCGAACGCGAACTTGTAGCAAATCCCTAAAGGATTAATTAATGCTACTCCTACTCCTGCACCTTTAGAGGTTTTTGACCCATCGAAATACAACACCCAAAGTTTTAGCTCAAACGAATTGATTTCTAATTCAATTTCTTCAGGCATGTCAAGGCATGGATGATCGGCTAGAAAGTTAGTCAAAGCCTGATTTTTGACTGCCTTTTGAGGTATATATTGTATCTCGAATTCTAATAAAGCTAATGTCCAAATGCCTACCATTTGGTGTAAAATAGGGCGCGAGAACATATACTTAACTAAATTTACTTTAGAAATTAAATAAACGATTACGGGCCGTAAATAAGCCCTTAATTTTGTACATGTGAAATACAATGCAAGACATAATTTTTCAATAGCAGAGTAATTACATTCACATTTTATTAACCGTCTACTTAAGTAGTAAATTGCCCTTTCTTCACCAAATTGGTCTTCCTGTGCGACCATTCCAGCTATTGATTTTTTTCAGCCGATACGTACACTTTCATTGGTCGTCCTTGGATTGGTGACACCAACACTGGTGGACTTCATAAATATGTCTTTAGGCTTTTAAAAGCCTTTTGATGTTCTTCTTTTCAGGCGAATTCATCCTTATTTTTCAGCTTTAAGAGCGGCGAAAAGACTTTAGTTCGCCCTGCACAGTTAGAAGTAAAGCGTCTTAAAAAGTTTACTTGGCCTAGAAACATTTGCAAATCTTTTTTGTTGCTAGGTGGTTTGACCTCTAAAATGGCATTCGCTTTATTTTTATCAAGTTCAATCCTTCTTTTATGTACCAAGAAACCAAGAAAGTTCCCTGCATTAACACCAAATACACATTTCAAGGGATTTAACTTTAGCTTATATTGCTTCATTTGCTCAAATGAACATCTTAACTGTTTGAAATTGTCCTCTTCTTTAATGGATTTGACCACTATATCATCTACATACACTTCAACAAACTTTCCTATCATATCATGAAAAATTAAATTCATTGCCCTTTGATAAGTTGCTCCTGCATTTTTTAGGCTGAAAGGCATGACCACCCATTCAAAACATCCTAAAGACCTAGGGCATCTAAATGCAGTTTTGTGTATGTCTTCTTCAACTATATAAATTTGATTGTATCCTGAATATCCATCCATGAAAGAATGCATGACGTGTTCGGCAGTTGAATCTACTAAAGAATCCATCGTGGGCATTGGATACTCATCTTTGGGTGTAGCTATGTTTAAATTCCTAAAGTCTATGAACACCCTTAGTTTACCATTTTTTTTAGTACTGGCACGATATTGGACAACCATTCGATATATCTGGCTGTTCTAATAAAGCCTGCTTTCAATAATCGCTCTATCTCCTTCTTAATCTCAGGGAGTACATTAGGAGCAAAACATCTAGGAGGCTGCCTATGAGGTTTAAAATTAGGCTTAGTTGGTAACCTATGTTCCACCAAGTCTCTATCTAAACCAGGCATTTGTTCATATTCCCAAGCAAAACAATCTTTATACTCCTTTAGCAAAGCGATTAATTTATCACTAACCTCTTGATCGAACATCTGGCTGATAAATGTTGGACGATCTTCTCCTTCATTGCCAATATTTACTTTGATCAGAGGGTCTTGTGCTTGAGCGTATCCAGGTTTGATGATCCGCATCACTTCGTTGTCCAGTTCCCTTGTAAGTACTTCTTTTTCTAAACAATCCACCTTGTTGACTTCTCGGCCAATGCTTTGTTCTAACTCAAATACTGCCCATTTGTCTTTCAGCGCTCTCAGGGCTGTTTCTTCTTTCGTTTTGTCCTTGTATTCTTTATTGAAAACCATTAATCTGGCTTTGAAGGCCTGAATATCGGCCATTTGCTTTTGTAGCTTAGAATCCATTCAAGATTCCTTGATTATTCTTTTGCCAATTACTGGCTCTTCTAAGACCACTATATTTGGTCTCATCTGGTTGAATATTTCAGTGAGTGCGTCCACTAAAAATTGCTCTTCACTCTGTGCGACGATCTGAGTTTATTTCCCATCTTGGACTACCTTGACAGGTCCATAGTTTCCTTCGTACATGAACCTTTCCACTGAGTTTGCTTCTGCGACAAAAGGCCTATGATCAAGAAGACTGTGGTCCTAGTAGTTGTCCCTATAGTTATGTTCAATGGCATAATTCCCTTAACTGAAGTTGCTCCTCTATTGAAACTCGTAAGGATGACTTCTGTTGGAATCATGTCACCCTCTGTCTTTGCAAATTTCCTCACCATCCTAGATGGAATGGTGTTTATAGCTGCTCCATTGTCAACAAGCACTTTTGCCACAGGGATGCCGTTAACTAGAGCTTTAACGTACAATGGCCTCAAGTGTTTAGTCAATTTCATGCCTGGCCATTTAAAAATAACCTTTTCGGTAGCTTTTATTTCTACTTCCTGCTTGTTTTCTGTCGAATTATCCATCTGTGATAAGTCGACGTGCAGCATATCGTGCTGAGCCTTTATCTCCTGAATTTCCTCCTTACTGTTTTCTAATGCTTCTTCATCAGTTACCCAACCTGTGGGAAGGGGCATTATTCTTGGAGGTGATCCATACTTTTCAGAGCGATGCACTATCTTCTTCCTTTTGGGCGTCCCGTACAGTACGTAGAAATCGAAAGGACGCCCAGATGGTTCTCCCAACAAATCTATTTCGCGAACTCCCTCTCGATGTAGTTGCTTCAACAGAGTATTGTCCGATACTCCTCTCCTTCTTCTTTCTACTTCTAGGTCGATTTCTTCTTCTATGTCTGTCATCCCGTCGTCTTCTTCATCATTGTAGGCCTCTCTAGAAGTCTGACCTTCTTCACATTCCAGCACGCAAGCCTTTCCTTCGTTGTCCTTCCTTTCTTCTTCTTCTTTTCCTTTATTCTTGAATTCATTGACTAGTAAGTAATTATTAGCCACGACAAGAGGTAACGTATCGAACTGGATAGTAAGGGGCTGATCTGGATCTTCTCCATCCCTTCTGTCTCGCTCAAACTTTGATCTCCTAGAAGAAGTTTCTGTTAGCTCTTTCATTGATTCATCTGTACCGGTCTTTTCACTATCTTTGAGAACATTTTGATTGGCTACCTTGAGTAGTTTAGGTACTTTAGGATGTGTCACTCCCTATTGCTGCCTCATCATTCGTCCATAGTTTCGTTGGAAATGCCTTTGTTGGGTTCTAGTCATCTCATCGAAGGATATTGTTCTTCCTACATTATACTGGAACGAATGCCATACATTTGGCCGGCGAGGTTGCGGTCTAAATGTTCTCCCATTATCTATTGGCTTGAACTGCCTCTCCAAAGGCGGTCCTTTATAGAATGATGTACCTCGCCCTCTACCAGGCTGAGTGTTTAGGAAGAAAGTAGGGCGATAGGGATGCTGCCATATCCCTGGTTTCTCCGTATTCCCACTCACTTCTCTTTTACATCTTGCACACAGGACGTCTTCGTCCTTTTTTGGCTCCTTCCCCTTGATTCGTTCAAAGACACTGGGATGTGGTCTAGGGGTCCTCTTCTCTATCATCTATGACCAACTTGAATTTTGACAACTTGTTTTTGAAACCAGACGTCACCATGTTCACTCCAAGTGGCTGTGGAAAAGGATTTTCATCCACTGCCATCTTCTTCTTATCGTCGAACGTAATTCATCCCGATTCAATGGCATCCTGCAATACATGGCGAAAAACCAAGCAATTGTTAGTCAAATGTGACCATGCATTATGCCACTTACAATATTTTTTTACCCTTAATTTGTTCAGGGTTTGGTAATTTATGCTTATCGCTCAACTTTATCTGCTTATCCCGATATAATTTATCAAATATAAGGTCAGCTTTGGTTACATCGAACGGGAACATTCTAGCCTTTATGTTTCCATCTTTCATGGGCTCATCTTTGCCCGATGGTCTAGGTTTAGCCATTATAGGACAAGTATACGTGTCTCCTTTGACCAATTCGGCCAAACACATTTCGACTTGATCGTATGACTCGTCGTTGATGGTATGAACGTCAAAATTTGGGTCTTTGTAATAAGTCTCTTTACTAGAATTTTTCATCTGCTCTTCCTCTCTTATCAGTCGTTCATACCTAATCACATTCGCACTCAATTGGAAAAGGTTAGGAAATTCCTTGTCCTGAAATTTCTTTTTTAAATCAAAGCTCAAACAACCATGAGCGATTTTGACGAATTCTTTTTCGAGTAGAGGTACAAAACACTTGCTTCTTGCTGTCTTGAACATTTGGAGAAAACTTTCTGCCAATTCGTTTGGCATTTGACGTAGATTCGCCAAATCAGTCAAAGTGACTTCAGACTCAGTTTTATAAAACTGAGCGTGGAATAATTGTTCCAATTGTTGCAATGTTTGAACAGAGTTCGCTGGCAAGTTGATGAACCAGGAGAAAGCTGCCCCTGTTAATGAATTAGGGAAAAGCCTCATTTTATGGTAATCAGTTACATCACCACTTTGCAATGTGAATCGCCCTATGTGTTCTAGAGTAGACACCTCCCCTAAACCGATAAACAGTGAGAATTCTGGCACTTTATGCCCTCTAGGCCATGGATATGCTTGGTCTACCCAATCAGGATATGGCTTTGTGTAAGTTGGCCTAATGACAGGACGCATCCCAAAAGCCATCTGATCCTATACGATTTTCATAATCTGATTCCTCAACATGACGTTGGGGTCATATGAAATTCCTACAGGTTGGTTAATCGGTTGATTTGCATGAGGCCTTACGTTTGGTCCTTGATTGGCAACAAAGTTACCATGATTTGGGCCATTACCATTAGCCTGAACATCTATCCCCTCATTAACATGTAAGATATTCTGTCCATTGTTTAGGACATTATCTCTTACATTTGGATTACCTCCCAAGTTAGGCGTACCACCACCATTGTTCTGATTTGACATTGCACCACCCCGTTGCTTTGAAGTAGAGGGACCAAAAAATGGTTCTATCCCTTGATTCGGATTTGGGACTGAGGGATTATGTCCCACAATTGTCCTAGTTTGAAAGTGATTTGCAAGAGGCATAATCGGTTGACATATTTGGCCTACTAACTTATTCATTATTTCGTTCAAAGTATTTAGTTGTTTGGCCATGTTGTCATAATATGCATTCCTATTTTGGGTAAATCTTTCCATATTATGAATATTTCGAAAATTTACCTGTTCAACGACATCTTGTGTGAGTTCTCCAAGTCGTGCACGCATGGTTCGAGGACTCAACTCTGTCATTGGTTCGTAACGACTGTTACTGCTCTGATTCTGTCTATCTGTTCGTGGAAAGGCATGCTGCTCCTCATATCGCTCGATCACAGACTGGACTCCTCTCTGACTTGTTGCTTCCTTATCGGATCTCTGAGGCATATTGTTTCACCTTTTGTATTTTCAACACCAAACACCAGTGTCCCACTGGGCGTGCCAAATTGTTTCGCGCGGGTTCGTCGCTAACAATTAAAAAGAGATTAGACGATTGTGTAAGGAACAAACCTCTTGAGACAAAGTCCCAAAAAAGGGTGTTCTTTATTGGCGATGACTTTACAATCGGAAAGTAAAAGCAGAATGCCTCAAAGGGGCGCAAGCACACGAGTTACTGAAAAAAGTGTTTAAATCTAAATTAAGAAAATTAAAATTACATGTTCTCTGTTCGAGAGTTTTTTGATTCGAGGTCTTTTGCTTTATGTCTTTTCTTCCTTTTATACTCCCTGAATGATCTCTTTGTGATTAACCGCCTAAAAACTGCTTGATCGTTCTATAACTGCCCACTTTCCTCGTAATGGCCAACTTGTCATGGAACTGCCTTTTCTAACTGTTGTCATTACTCTTTGTCGTTCAACCGTCTTCAATTGAATTCCTTGAAACGTTGAACGTGATATGGCTGCTTTAATAATTGCTTTGATAACTGCGCTTCTTGATAATCACAACACTTCATGTTTGCTAAGACCTTGGGTGACTCGAAGGTTTGGACGAGAATAGAGTAGCAGTTCTGGGCGACTGCATGGCACTCCATTCGCTCAGATCTTGGGCGACTTGCAGGCTTGGACGATGGTGTTACTGCGTTCAAGGGCCTCCCTATTTGGGCCTTCACCTGAATTGTCTGATTGGGTTTCGTTCTTTGGGCTATCTGATTTGGGGATCCTCCAATTAGGCTTTATTTCTTGGGCCGTTCGATTTGGGCTGAATTTTTATGTGTAAATAGATTTTTTTCAACAAAAGTGGTTATTATTCTGATTACTTGGATCCAAATATTCTTGCTCCCGTTCATTGTTTAAGCCGTGTCCAAATAATACTTTTCGATCGTTGACCGACTTGATTGTCGGAGTGTTCGTGATCGCCTTCTCCAACGTTGAAAAATGCTGCATGCACTAACCTTTTTTTGAGTATGCAAGAACCTAACTCCTAACACACGGACGACAGTAGAGTAGGGATCAGCTAGCCACGTGTTTTCACTGAATTTCGAGGTCACTAGAAGTCCCCTTTTTTTCAACTACGACTTCATACCAAAAATAAAATATAACTGCAATAGCCTCTCATGAGAGCGAAGATCTTTGGTTATGAGTTCAAATCCACCTATCAACATTTTCTCGGTCGAACCTGTCGCACCTGACTTTTCTAGTGCTGTTTACCTGGATGTCGTGGTTTGCAAGCTATTGCGTCAGTCCGAGGATTTATTCGGTGTGCATTTGAAGGGTAGTGGTTATGGGTTCCCTGTTATAAAAAAATAAAATAAAATAAAATAAAAAATAAAATGCAATATACCTTAATCTGCATTAATCCTATTCATTCTAGTAAGGTCTAAAAAATGCGATAAAATACCGAACTTTCTCTTATAAAAATACAAAAATATCTCTATAGTTATTAAATAATAAAGAAATTTAATAAATGTCAGAAGTTCTTTGAAAAGACAAATATGATTTAAGTTATGCGCAAAAGCAGGATGAAAATCAGAGGCAAAAATGATTGGATGGTCCGCATACAATTCAGCTTGTCGAAGAACAAGAATCTAACAAACTTTTTAAAAACTAAACAAATCCCTTTACAAACAAAAACAAGAAAAGGAGCCTCTCAAAGACATTTGGGGAGAAAATAAATAAGAAAATAAGAATCTACAAGAGAGAAAGGAGAATTCCTCAGGACCTCTTTGAGGTCCAAAGATCGATTACATTTGTAGAGGAGGTTGGTTTTGGCTTTTGAATATTGATTCAAAACAAGAAATTATGAGTCAAAAGGGGAACAATGGAGACAAAAAGGAAGAAATGGTTGCAGTGGCAATCGACAAGGACAAAGGAAGCCAAGCTGCATTGAAATGGGCTGTTGATAATCTTCTCAGCAAGGGTAAACGTGTTACCCTCATCCATGTCAAACAGAAGACATCTATTGCTGTTGCGAGTAATATTCTCTCGCTCTCTCATTTTTTTTTTCCAAATTAGTAAAAATAATAATAATAGATCATCGTCAGCCATGATGGTGGATCCACTAAGGTGATTCTAGACCGGCTTTTAGCATTTTCAATGCGTGATCGGGGAGAGACCATGTTTGTACATGCAAGAAAGTTTGAAATCCTATCGAGACGAACCTTCAATGCTTTATACTGTCAAACATTTGACATGCATGTTAAGATTGGAGATAAACTCCAATAATAAACATTACATTGTATGCATGTCTGATATTTGTCATAGACTAGGGAAAAATAGGATTGGGACACGAAAATTTCGACCCTTGCTTTATTTCCTTGGTCTGAATAGGACATTATTCAACTTGGGACTAATTCATTTGATAATCAATTGAGCAAAATACTTCTCCACATATAGATATCTCTCCCTTAAATCTCATGGGCATTTTCTCTGATTTTGCTTGTGGATTCAGTGGGAAGTCAAGCTTCTTTATGTGACAAAGGCGACGTTGCAAACACATATAAAGGTCCAACGGATAGTATAACCAAGGAGATGTTCCTTCCCTATCGTTGCTTCTGCACCCGTAAGAATGTAAGAACTACCTGTTGAAACACTTTATCTAAATCGTTTAACAGTAAGAGATGTGACATTTATTTATTTAAATTTAGTCTTCAACATGTCTATTCACGTGCACAATTTTCATGAATGGATAGTACCAACACTTGAACCACCTCGTCTAATAGATTATCTGCTATCATGTCGGCTCGTTTCAACTTTCATGTCCAGATATTAACTGTACTATATACTAACTATAAAAGCCTTTGTTAAAATGAAAACAGATAATAGTTACCGAAATTGTTTTGGAAGATACAGACATAGCAAGAGCCCTTTGTGACTATGTTAAGAACACCTTGCTCGAGACTTTGGTGTTGGGTGCTCCTTCAAGAAGTAGCTTTGTGAGGTATATATTTAGCTGTTTCAATTCATTACTATACATTGGAAATATCACTTACAATTATTAAACCCAGAAGATTCAGAAGTGTAGATGTTCCAAGCAGCGTTTCAAAGGGGGCGCCAGAGTTTTGCACCGTATATGTTATATCGAAAGGGAAAATATCAAATGTGAGATCTGCCTCCATTGCACTCCCCAACCAACCTCCTCGTCCGTTGCAGAATCAAACTAGCCTTCCTCTCACTTCAACTGATCCACGTCCATTGCAAAGTAGTACACGAGGTTTGCTTTAGAAACATGTTTGGTATTCTGTATTGGATGCGACTAAACAACTTAAAAGAAAAACAAAAGATTTAATATCTTATGATTATAGTGTCCAGTCCTATTCGATCTTTATACAACTTTGAAATTACTACGGAAAGTTAAATTGTCTTATCTCAACAGGTAATTATGTCGATAAGGTGCCATTTTCACCTGTAACTACAGTGGATGACAAGGATTCAATCAAGTAAGTTACTGGTAGATTTATATAAAAAGAAGTAATAGAGATATTAACATGAACATATCGGATTGGACAGCACGTGCCTAGATTAAGGAAGAAAAAGAATTTCAATTTTGCACGTTTGTTTTGTGTAGTGGTTATCTAATACTACGTATTAAACATGTTAAAAATGTTTTGAGCGAGCGAAAATCATGAATAACTCAAACTACCTTACTTTCACAGGTCACCATTCACTAGAAGTAAAGTTTCAAATAGATCATACAGTGAGTTGTCGGCAGCAGTTACTGATATATCATTTGTGAGCTCTGGAATGCCAAGCACAGATCGCACAACCGCCTCATTCGATAGCCAGGAAATAAATATTGTCCCTCGTCTATCCAATAGCTCTGACACGGACGGTCGACTAAGTTTTGGATCTCCGTTCTCTGGATCCCGATCATCTGATCCAAATAGTAGTTTTGGAGTCTTTTCATCCAGCTCTCTGGAAAGTGGAAATTTTTCGTGGTCAGGATCCCAAAACTTGGTATGTATATAAAAATACCAAATATGAAATTTATGAACTTAAAATCGTTGGTCCAAGAAAGGATATGAAAACATGAAAATCACTAGTATTATCAGCAATTGTTAATCACGAGGCATTGCCCGGTTCAACCACAATGCACAAGATGTCTCTACAAGCATATGTTGGTCGTTACAGCAATCATTTTTTGCTGCATTTGTTATAAGTTAGAATAAGTAACAAGCTTTGTCATATATCTAAGATTTCCCTATGCACTAAAACAGAATCTTGAAAATTAAGTAGTGAAAATTCTCGTAATGTTTTCATTTGACAACTTTTAATGATATGCAGTCTGTTCATGTAAATGTATTGTCTCAATTCTGTAGGACGAGGTAGAAGCAGAGATGAGAAGGCTGAAGCAGGAGCTTAAACAAACAATGGAGATGTACAGCTCAGCTTGCAAGGAAGCATTTACAGCAAAACAGAAAGTAATAAGTCGAAATTCTGAAGATTAAATAACAAAAGGATGTAAAGCATAAGTTTGATAATAAAACTTTTCGCAGGCATTGGAGCTTCACCGCTGGAAAGCAGAAGAACAACAGAGACTAGAAAAGGCACGACTGGCTGAGGAAGCAGCATTAGTAATTGCAGAGAAGGAGAAAGCAAAATGCAAAGCAGCTCTTGAGAAGGCTGAAGCAGCACAGAGGATAGCTGAACTTGAAGCGCGGAAAAGAATCGATGCTGAAACAAAAGCTCTCAAAGAATCAGAAGAGAGGAGGAAAGTACTAGATAAACTGGTCCACAATGATGTAAGGTATCGCAAATACTCAATAGAAGAGATTGAAGCAGCAACAGACCACTTCTCGGAATCTCACAAAATTGGGGAAGGTGGTTATGGGCCAGTTTACAAGTGTTACCTAGATCACACACAGGTTGCTGTAAAGGTTCTCCGTCCTGATGCGGCCCAAGGACGATCACAGTTTCAGCAAGAGGTATGATGCTCCTAAACATTCAATTGAACTTGTAATATTACCACCTTCTCTCTTGGCACGAGCTTGTGCACCATTGGCCTGTTTGGTAGACAGTAGTAGACAAGACTAAACACCAACCATGATGCAGGTTGAAGTTCTGAGTAACATTCGACATCCCAACATGGTTCTCCTCCTTGGAGCATGTCCCGAGTATGGTTGCCTAGTCTACGAATATATGGCAAATGGGAGCTTAGATGATCGTCTCTTTCGGCGTGAAAACACTCCAGTGCTTCCATGGCAACTCAGATTCCGAATAGCTGCAGAAATTGGCACTAGCCTGCTTTTCCTCCACCAGACCAAACCTGAACCTCTTGTACACAGAGATCTGAAACCAGGAAACATTTTGCTCGACCGTAACTTTGTAAGCAAGATCAGTGATGTCGGCCTAGCCAGGCTTGTCCCTCCTAATATTGCCGACTCTGTTACACAGTACCATATGACATCTGCAGCCGGGACTTTCTGTTACATAGACCCCGAATATCAACAAACTGGAATGCTTGGAATAAAGTCTGATGTTTATTCTCTTGGAGTTATGCTTCTTCAAATGATAACAGCTAGGCCTCCAATGGGATTGACACATCATGTCGAGAGGGCTATAGAGAAAGGGACTTTTGTTGATATGCTCGATCCAGCCGTTCCCGATTGGCCTGTAGAAGAGGCCTTGAAGTTCGCCAAGCTAGCTCTTAAGTGCACAGAACTGAGGCGCAAAGATAGACCAGATCTTGGCAGTGTGGTATTGCCTGAACTTAACATGTTGAGAGCACTCGCTGAAGAAACAATTCCAAACATCACATTGAGTAATAGTCCACAGGGCAACCTAAGTCAAATCCAATCTAGTTCTCGAGTGAGTTGATCATGTAAATAAGCTACATCATGCATGAAAAAACAAAACAAATCCACAGAATTTCTCCTATTCTTATGTTCTATTATTCGGGAATTGTTATTTTAAAGAGCCCTGTTTTCACAATCATAGTTGAAAAGGCCTACATACATGGTTTTTCGTTTAAAATGCCTTATTTTGTGCTAGAAAAAACAATTTTAGTCTTATAAAATAAGGCTTTCATCACTCTCTTCCCCATCTTACCAGAACCTGAGGTTACGTTTGACGCACCGAACTACATCATATAAAGAAGTAAAAGTAATGTGCTTGCAAAAATCGAACTTTATTTTCTTGTTACATTATTTCCACGATAAATCGATCCCCTTGCCTTCCTACTCGAGAAGAGTCGATTATATCTTTCTACCTTTTGTTTTTCATATCGGTCGAGCCTAAGTTCTATTGCTTTAAAAGCTTCATCAAAATCTCTTCTTCAGTGAGTTTGACATTTGAAGCTTTGGCCTTTTTACATCCTTTGACATCTATGTATTCAAAACAAGACAAAAATCTTTCTAAGTACCAGACACTTACTGGCTTCGTTTGAATCAAGTATATACGTCTTATTAAAATCAAATCATACTAATTCTTTAAATTGAAGTGGTGGTTATAAATATTGATTTTAAGAAGTTCACACCTCCCTAAATATAGTCTAGGTTTGAAATCAGACATTGTCATCTAATCATATTTTAATTTATTTTTATTCTTCTTATTATTTTTTTAAGAATTTTGCCTGATGTACACAAGCCTGTACAGGCACTCACATGCTTAGAGGGTGAGTGATTATTTAAAAAAGAAAAAACAATGCTATAAATACAGATTTTTTTTAAAGAATTTGTACAGAAAAATAATTGTCTTTTTGTAATTGACTATTGCCAAAAACAGTTTTTGACAACAGCAAATTACAGAAAGACAAGTGTCTTCCTGTACCAATTTTGTTAAGAAAAATCTATACTTGCAGATTAATTGTAAAAAAAAATAAATAAATAAATAAATTCACCCACCCGTCATGTATTGTGAGTGGCTTGTACAAGCCGTGTGCATGATTCCTTTTTTTTTTTTTTTTTTTTTTTTTTTAATTTTTTTTG
>NC_036238.1:28670083-28685241 GCF_002742605.1 Olea europaea var. sylvestris
TTTTTTTTTGGTTTAAATTTCGTCTGGCTTCACATCTAAAATTTGAAATTTGACTTTATCGTCTAATCAAGATTTATACATTTTAGCCACACTTTATGATTGATTTTATTATACTTAACAGATAGAAATTGATTTTTTTTAAAAAGGTTATTTCAGATTATTTTCAAGTGTGTTACGAGAAACAAATTGAATTTTGGATTTTGATAATTTGTCAAAACCGTAGTTTTAAAATCGAACCAAACTACCTCCGCAAAGAAGTCGACTACTGAGTATTTGGTTCAACTGTTAGTAAATTTCAATTTTACATATCCATATTGTTTTTAGATATACAATGAAATAATTACAATAATTACGCACCCATTTGTTTCCAATTGTTTGAAGAAAATAATGCATTTTTTGACGGTGTTTGACCGGCATACGGGATCCATCGTGAGAGAAGAAATCAAAAATCACAGCTGATAGTGGGGCAACGGTTCGAAAATGAATTTAAATTGGGCAGAAAAATTGGAAACAAATAGGGATGTGTAAAATAGTTAAGCTCCTGTTTGAGCCACATTATTGTAAAAATGAGAATGTAAAATATAGTTATTATGGACTTCACATAAGAGATAAAAAATCAAATATGATGACTTGATGTGATAGATAATGATTATGTTTTTTATTTTAATGAAGAAATAATGGGGCTCAAACAGGGTCTTATCACAAAACTGCATTTTATTAGAGTCGTGGCTAAATATAATTGTAATCACACATTATTAGAATAAAATAATTTTGCACGTAAATTCATTTTTTTTTAACCACACATTTTTCAGAGTATCATTTTTTTCCCATACTTTATTCTCAAAAGATCCCTACCAAACATGAGCTATTATTGAGCAACATATATCGATAGAATCAAAATTATTAATGAGTTGATTCAATCGTTCGTTTCAGTTCGATTGATCGGCTTATTGAGTCAATATAATTTTTCGTGGATCAATGTCTTGTTTAATTAATTTAGACAGTCGATTCATAAGTTATTAGGTCGACTTGGCCAGTTGGGGTCAGTTTTTACTCAAAGCTCGGAGGAGAACATTCGTAATTGCACATTTTGGTGAGAATTCCGTAATAAATATTCTTCGAAGGGGCAAAATACAATTCACCCAAAAGTAACTTACTGTAATTTAAAAGTTATGTGCCAATTAATATTATTTCCTAAACATGGGGGACCAAACTGTTAATTCTTACATTTATTCACCTCCTGCTGCTTCGTCTGCACGAAAACTTTGTTTTTACAGTGCTTTTACTCATCCCCTTCTCATTCAAGGTTTTCTTCTGCTAAATTACTCTAATTCTAGTTCAATCGATCGATCCGCACAGAACCACATCATGGACGTGAGCACAGGCGATATCGATGCTCCCCACTCGATGGGTACCACAATCATCGGCGTCACCTACAACGGCGGGGTTGTTCTCGGAGCCGACTCTCGCACCAGCACCGGTAACTCCATTTTCAACAATTTATTTCCTTTTCAAATAAATTTAATTTGTGATGTTAGTATATAAGATATCTGATTTAAGTTTCGCGTTTTGTGTTATTTTGAAATTTTGGATTTGAATTTTGCAGGAATGTATGTGGCGAACAGGGCATCGGATAAAATCACGAAGTTGACTGATAATGTGTACCTGTGTCGTTCAGGCTCGGTACGAACTTACATAACTGGCTTTTGTTGTTTGTCGTGTTTACGGGGAATGTAAATGTTATTTTTAGGTTTAAATGTGAAAAGCGATTAGGGGAAATCTGAAAATGTCATGGGTTTATCCTTTTTCTTTTTGTTTCACTACGTTTAGGGCTAGCTGTAGTTTGGGTTTAAATTGAATATTCCTTTCTTTTCGAATCTTATTTTCTCAATGAAGAAAGTATGCTTGATAGCCATTGAAGCTAGATTTCATAACAGAAGAAAATACCAAAAGAAAAATGTACTCAAGAGTTCTACTTAAGGAGCTTTTTTGCGCTCCCTAACACGCTCAAAATTTGAGAGGAGTTCTAATGTTTGTGCATAGTGAACCATGCATGGAACAATCTATTAAACATACCTGCCAGGAACGTCTGGATTATATTTTACTGTTTACAATAAAGATACTCTTAACACATTACTCTTTTAGTAAAGCTTTTATTTGCTAAAGAGCTGGTCAAATTTCATTTTTAACCATATTTTATTGGATCCACAACTTTTATCCACTATTTTTACAACACATTTCATGTCCACCACCAACTTAATATCAAGTTTTAACATCACACAGCCTCAAATATGCAGGTTACTTCTGGAATGGCCTGTCCTGCCCTTCATGAAAATAAACCACAATTCTCTCGACTTGCCTGCTTTCCTTGATTTTATCCTTCTCTTTTGTAATTCTTTCTATTTGATTTCTAATTGTATTTGTTCTCTCAGTCAGATCCTTCAATTTTTTTTTCTGTCAATGCCCTTCTTTTAGAAAATGTATATGGTTGAAGCAGCCAGGAAAATAGTTGCCAAATGTGTGGCTTTCT
Source organism: Olea europaea var. sylvestris (assembly GCF_002742605.1). Classification (NCBI taxonomy): domain Eukaryota; kingdom Viridiplantae; phylum Streptophyta; class Magnoliopsida; order Lamiales; family Oleaceae; genus Olea; species Olea europaea. The sequence goes on from NC_036238.1 coordinate 28,672,614, forward strand.
AGCTGTGAATCAAATCAAATTCTTGAAGCTTTTAGATTTCACTGGCATAATAAGACAAACCATGATTCTCTTAAAAGAGCAGGTTTTAGATTTATTTTTTCTTAGTCTAGGTTGAGGATATCGACTTACTTTACCTCGCAAATTTTGTCAGAGATAATTCCAGTAGGCATGTAACCATAAAATTAAAGAGAAAACTCTTAAATAGTGGAGCAAGCTGGAACCAATTAGTTGAACAATCTCCTCTTTTTCCAAAATGTTGCGTGTGTATGTGTATTCCTTTTCTTGAGTAACACATTTTACGATGTCACTTTGTCAGGCTGCAGATTCACAGATTGTTTCTGATTATGTCCGCTACTTTCTCCATCAACACACGTAAGTAGATGTTCCTGCATTACTATCACTTTGCCTTCCACTTGCAGTTTTTCATTGTGTAATGACATCAGCTAAATATTACTGTAAATAAGGCATGCGGCATGCACTGTTAGGTTCCAGAAGTAAATCATAGTTTTTCCTTTCCTATGATGTATCTTCTTTTCAACCACCTTCATGGTGTCAACTTCTTTAGCACTCCCCAAAGTCGAATTGATTTATCTTTTTCTGCCCTAACTTGCATCCACTGAAAGAAAGCAATAGTCTTTTACATGATAGTTTATTTTCCAAGAAATTGTTACATTTTTGGACTAGCTTACTGGTTTTTGGTGGTACCAAGATTATATCTAGTAATTTTAAGCAGAGAAATATTCTCAACTTATGTTTCAGATAAATTTACATAAAATGTGGAATTGTGATGGCATACTTGTTGATGCAGGATACAACTTGGGCAGCCTTCAACCGTCAAGGTTGCTGCAAACCTTGTCAGATTATTGTCTTACAACAACAAGGTTTGTGTAATTTTTTATTTAAAATGTCTGAAATCTACATAGACTCTGCAGGTTCAAAACTGATTTCACCAGGGTGAAAAATGTCAGCCTCATTAGTCATTTTCTTATCAATTTTGTTAGTTTAGTATGTGCAAATTGAAGGGGTGTTTGATTCTCATTTTTCTTAAAATACATTTCTCTCTCTCTTCTTTTTAACCACATATTTTTCATTAAAATAATGTTGCACGCAAACCAAAAACTTTTCTTTCTTTTTTAACCACATATTCTTCGTCAATATACTATTCCAAAATACATTCTTCGAAAAGAATGGGGCTCAAACACACTAGATATCTGAATTCATTAATATTGAGTGGTGGATACTATCTCTATGACCATATCTCGCACTTTTGAAATTTTATTTGGTTTTGTACGCCGGTTACCACAAGAGTGATAACAGATATGTGCTGCACCATGGTTGGGTGCTCTATAAGATGACAGAAGAAGACATGAAATGCATAGTTTCCGCTTCCATTTTTTTTCATCGTCTGTCAATACCTTCAGTAGCTAGTCCACTAAAGGAGAAAATAATTCAATAACTGAGTTCAAAATGGCAGTAAGAATATTAAGATTAAGAAAATAGTTCTTTATTGTTAAAATATTTTCCTCGAAAAGTTATTTTGTGCAAGAAAAGTTTTTAAGGGACAAATGCAGTATTTCAAATGACCACCTTCTCTTAATTGATATAAGCTAGAGATAATATCATTGTAGGGTATAAAGTTTCTCAACAATGGTTCCCTTGTAAACTTACAATGAGTAATAACTCTCGAAAGAAAATTCAGTCTATATTCACATTAAAATGTAGTATGAGTTCAAAATTCTGTAACGTGAAGTTTATTGCACTGGTTTTTTCATATGCAATTAATTGAGCTACTTGAATTTGAATATTAGAATTCATACCTCTAACTTCTCCTTTTAGTAGTACTGCAAACACTGTATTTTCTCTTGCTTCCTTCATCACTAATTGCCAACTTAAACTAATATGAAGTTAAATTTAGAAGGGAGTAGTATGACCGTGAACTTGAAAAAGATGGAAATGGGTCGCAAATATCTGCTGTAATATTAACTATTTCTTCTGGAGAGATATTTTCAGGTGGAAAAATTATTTTTTTTGGAGAATGTGTGGTTGAAAGGTAGGAAAATGTTATGGGTCCCATAGAATGTGTGGTTGAATATGATTTGGGAAAAAAATGATTTTAAATCTCTCCCGAACAAGCTCTAGATTTTATTTTGACAAAAGTTGGCTTATCTTATTTTATTTTAGAATTGTAACATAATTTCAAAACATAGAGGCACTACCAGTTCTTTGCTCTTCCTAGTTCCTATATCAATTTCTCACTACGCAGTTGAATTAGCTTACTTCAGTTGTTTTATTGTTTTTACTTTAGCTGAAGTTATCTTTTACTATTTGAAGAATCTACAGTGTCAGTTATCTTGCAACTTTAAAAAATACAAAATATGGGACGTTCTTACAGATTTTGAATGTGTTTGGGTAACTAATAAGTTACTTATAATCTCCTTATAATGCAAAAAATAATTGGTCCCACTTAATGTATAAATAATAAGTGGATAGTAGTTGTGAATGTGCAATCAAAATTAAAGTTTGACTTTGACTTTACGTTATGCTCCTGTTTAAGCTCCATTATCCAAAAATTCATTTTTTCCAAACTAATTTTCGACCATACATTCTCCCAATAAAATTATTTTACATGTAAATCCAAAATTATTCCCTCTTGTTATTTGTTAATCACACATTCTTCAAAAAAATATCACCATTACAAAATCTAATTCTCAAACAATGGGGCTCAAACGCAGCCTACAAGTAACTTATAAGGAAACACAAACATAATTTATATGTAAGTATTCAGTTTTCTCTAACTAATGCTTCCTTGAATGTATTTAACTTTCTTGGGGAATTATATGGAGAAAATATACATACAAATGGTTACTATGCTATGCCTTTTAATAGGTCTGAGCAATGTGTTGGAGGTAGTATTATTTTTCCTTTTTCCAATTTTTTTTTTTTTTTTTGATAGAAAATCCACTACTGTATTGACTTTGCAGAATATGCTGCAAACTGGTCTCATTATTGGTGGATGGGACAAATATGAAGGTGGTAAAATATATGGAATACCTCTAGGAGGGACTATCTTGGAGCAACCTTTTGCTATTGGAGGTGTGATCTTCCTATCCTTTGCTTATAGAGTCACACTGTAACTTCACGATTTGTTAGCTTTGCCTAGCCTTTTGGAAATTTCCTATCTGTTTTACCAACAGCAGTCTTATTCTTTCTCAACTGGTATCAAGCTTGTTGCTTTAGCTTACTGATATGCCCTGTTGTTTATAAAGTTTTTGAACCAAATATCTGTTATTTATTTTTTCTGGATTTCGACAGTGTTAGATGGTATTGTGGAAGTAGTAAATTGGTTTTAGGAAACAGGAATTATAATTGCAACTAATGTAATCTTAACCAAGTTTTGGTAGTTGTAAATTTCAATGAAGGAGCTTTCCATTGGGTTGGTCCAGGTCTAGACCACAACCAGCTCTTTTTTAAACCAATGTAAATGTTGTTTGTAGTTGAACCATTTTTTTAAAATCCCTTTCAATTTTTTTTGTCATATTTCGAGGATAATAGGAACACATATGAGTATTGACTTATGTAATAACTATATTTTTATCCCTAAATAGATATTGTGTGTGACTGCATATACAGTGAAACTTCTCAAAGTAATTAAAATTGTTTCTTAGACCTGACTGAGTCCAAACTTAAGATTGTCAGTTTTCCACCCATCTCTCTTATCCTGATTGACCCACAACCAGGGGGGATCTAGTGCTCACTATAGAACAAGGATGCTGCTACTCTTGGATAAGACAGATATCCCCATCCTTTGTAGAGACTTTCTAAGGATCTTTTTATTGATAATTTTCTGTTGGTTTTGCTTTAAATTAATGATTTACATTCTGGTACACATTTCCTATTCGGCGTCTTAGTTTTCCATCATCTAAAGGGTGACTGTCTTGCTTGTCCAATGACATTGTCAGATGTCATCTCAATATATTTTTTGACTTTTTATTATTCAAGTCACAAACTAATTAGTAAGTGATTCGTCTCATGGTTGAGGAAAACAATTCCTGATAATTGTTCTGTTTGACATTAGGATCTGGCTCTTCGTATTTGTACGGGTTCTTTGACCAGGCATGGAAGGAAGGGATGACCCAAGAGGAAGCTGAGGTTTGTCTATTGTAATTTATATTTATGTCCAATATTATTAGATTTCCTACTTATGAGGGTCCAGGAACATATCCTTTGGAGTATGTTGCAGAGTCTAGTAGTTTCCAACTATTCTGTTTGAACAAGTATATAATTTATGTTTCATCTGTGGGTACATCGGTTAATCTATCTATTCTGTGTGAGAGGGGTGGTCGCCTCCAGAGAACCTCTGCCTGGAAGGGGTTGCTTTCGAAGCTCAAATATCTGATCTTTGTGGTTTCCATCATATGATTAAGATTTCCTCAGATCTATCTTGTATTCATAGGAAGTTACGGAAAAATATCCAAATTATTTTCCTTATTGGTCTATGGATATTTCAGTAACTGTGGGCATGATTAGCATGTGTATTGTCGGACAGCTAATTTTGCGTCTTCCTTTGTCCCTTCAGCAATTAGTGGTGAAGGCAGTCTCTCTTGCTATTGCTCGTGATGGTGCTAGTGGTGGTGTTGTTCGGACTGTGACTGTAAGTTAGCTTTATTGTTTATGCATTATATATCTTCCACCTGGTGAATGCCCTGCAGTCTCTTGATGTTGATGCTGGACATGAACTTAGATCTTTCCTTTATTCTTGTTGAGTCAATTTTTTCTTTACTGTGAAGTAGTGTACATTTTGGCTGATGAATAGATAAGAGCGTGTTTGGCCACGCTTTAAAAGTATTCTCACAAGTAAATAAGTAAGTTTTAAGGTAAACCTTATTATCTTTTGTAATCGCAGATTAACTCAGAAGGGGTTACGAGGAAGTTTTACCCATGCGACAAGCTGCCTCTGTGGCATGAAGAGCTGGAGCCTCAGAACTCACTGTTAGATATTTTATCGGCAGGCATTCCTGATCCAATGGTCAGTTAGATTATGATTTTGCTTGGCCAAAATGTTAAGACATAACTGGTCGTTGGAAACACTCAGATTGCATGGGATGACTGTAATGTTTTTTTTTTTTTTTTTTTTTTTTTTTTCTCTTGAAGCATTTTGCTCTTTCTTGCATCAAATTTCTGTTTCAATTGTTGAAACTTGATTGTGTCCAATATCTTCGATTTGCAACTTGGCATAAAGCAGAGACCCTTCATTACCAACTTTTGGCTTTAATTAGAAATACATCCACTATGGAGATAGAAGATGTGCACATTAACAGTAGTGTTCTGGCCATTGAAGTTGTGTATACTGATAACGGGTATGATGGAAACCACGGGAGTATTAATTTTTTTTTTCCTTTTTTAGATCATAGTCAAAGGCGTCGAAGTTTCGAAGGATGAAAATGGAATCCTTTTTATTTACAAATAAGCACCACACACTTGATAATCTGAGAATGCTTATCAAACAAATTTGAGCTACCAGCCGAAAAGAAAAAGAAGAAATAAATGCCGCCGCTTGCCTGAAACTCATTTTGGGGAGATTTCATTGACTGAAAAATGGATACATGTCCGTACGCTAGGAAATTACGCCACAGAGATTTCAGCTCTTTCTTGCTACAAGTACAATGTACTTTAGTGGCGATAATTTCTTTACATGAGAAAAACGAAAAAGAGGGGAAAAAAAAATGTCAGATTATTCTCATAACAAGCAATTTCCTGCCAAAAGCTCTAATCTGCAACAGAACTGGTTGTCCCTACTACCAAAAACAACCTCTGCCTGTGGTATCAGTGTGCGTTCTTATATCTTGATCTCGTGTGGCTGTTACGCATTAATCCCTGGATGAGTTACAGCAGAACCCGGAAATTGCAGAAATTTGGAGAGTAACCAACTTCTACAGCTACTGCGTATCATTGTTATGTTCCAAAGTGGGAACTATTAGTTAATTTACACCGTTGTCTGAACTGCTACAATCTTGATTTTGAAGGATGCTGTTCCCAAAATCTCCATCCAAACTCATTTGTTGGACTTCTTGAGGTGAAAGGATCTTGATGCAACGTACGCAGTTCACAAATTCCCTGAAAACCAACAGAGACCATGAATATTTATTACAACATTGGCAATTTACCCAAGAAGCAACCATTTGAATATTGAACAAAAATTTGAAGTAAAAGAAAACAGAACTTATAACTAACTACGTGATATCTTGGTCTGAAACTTAAGCATATATTTTTCTTCAAATTGATAAAGAAAGTTGAAATGAATATGATGGTTTTCAAGACTTACTCCCAAGGATCATCCCCAACAAGCAGGACATCATTCTCATGATCCACATACACGAGTTTCCAACCGATTCTCTGCCGGTCCTCCAACTGTCCCTCTATGCCGAATCTGCGAGCCAGATCTTGTATAAGATCTGCATAACCCATGTAACGTGCAATATCGATTGATCTGCCGACTGCTCCTCGCTTGTACACCTTCACAGTAACAACTTGCCAAGTTAGGCCTCAAAACATAGGAAAACAGAATAAGAATTAAATATATTCACGTCTTTGTAACATAGAGCATAAAAAAGCAACCTTTGTATATGTTCGCATTCGAGGGATCTGTGTTGGTGGAGCCCACGCTCCTCCGTTCATGAAGCTGCTATCATTTATTGTGGAATCAATTGAGTTGAGTATCATATCTGGAACTCCAAATGACTGGGAAACCATTGATGATGAAAGTTCAGGATGAGTTTCCTTGGGGTTTTCATAAGTGGAAACCATCTCTCCTCCAGGCGAGAGATTATTCGAGCAATCACCTGATCCCACCATAGATTTTGTGATCAATGGGTCAGGTATTATGGGCATTCCTAACTGGTTGCCATTGTTAGCCCCAAACGGAACGCTGCTGTTCCTTCGATCACCCTGAAGTTCCCTGACCTGACTTGTGGCTCTAAACAATATTGACTGAGAATTGAAAGAAGCTGAGTTGTTATGCTGTGTCTGGAAATCGTTTTGAGAAAGAACCGATGTTGCTGAAGATGAACTATCCAAATAATCTATATGGGTTCCAGCAGTATTGAGGTATGTTTGTGTTGCAAAACATCCTTGGTTCTGACTTTTAGATATGTTCACCGAAGGCTTAACGTCAGGCTTTTGCTGCAAATCTTTAACTAAATTACCATTAGAAGAAATGTTCTTTACACCAGTTGATCTCAACAGAGTGGACTGAGCCATCTCGTCCCTTGTTATTGTGCTTCGGTTGCTTCTGCCATCCATCATAGACTGAACTGCACTTGGACAGCTGTTAGTAGATGGTGAAGTCAAACAAGAAGGAACCTCATCAGTAATCCCAGATTGACCTAGACCAGCGGCTCCCTTTAACAAACTGCCATCCCCTGCAGAAAGCTGGTTGTTCATTGGGGTGGAAGTGTTTCCCCCAAATCCAGGCAATTCTGATTGTGTTCCAGATTGTTGATGTTGCTGAAGTTTTGGATGGGCAAACTGGAGATTGGTTTGGTTATTATTTCTGGTCACCTGCTGCGGGATAACATGCGACTGTGGGAGCATAGTCGATTTTGATTGAGATGCCTCTGGTAGTTGGTCTGTCATAGACCAAGAAAATTTCTGGGAAACGTCTAAAGGCAGCTTCTGTTGATCCTGGTGTTGTGTCAGTTCGGAAGGTTGTGATATTGCAGATTGCTGTGCTAAAAGTGATTGTTGTTGCTGGTGGAGTTTCTGTAAAAGTTGAAGCTGTATTTGGTTATCAGGTGCATGAAGCTGTTCACTTGCATGATCCAGGGATTGAAATGACATCAAATCCTGTTGCTGGACATGACTCGGATTCTGCTGCTGTTGAGGCAAATTTTGAGGAAGACTTCTCTGAAGCTGATTATTAAGAACGGATTGTTGCTGCTGCATAGCGTTCTGCGCTTGGGTCGGATTCTGTGACTGCAGAAGTTGTGCCTGAACTTGGCTTGTTGGTAAATTTTGATTCATTACATTTTGTCTTGGTGGTTGCATAGTGTCAGCAAACTGCTGTTGTGTCTGTATAATCGACGCCAGTGGGTTCAATGTGGAGGCCGGGGGCTTTTGGAGCTGATCTAGTTGTTGTATGGGTTGGGCTGGCCTTGGGGTATTGAACTGTAAATTGTTGTGTTGAGGTGCAGGGAAACCTAATTGATGCGAAAGATCTGCACCTGAAAAGTTCTGCAGAATAGAACTGGATAAAGGATTTAAACTGTTCGGCTGCATCGAGTTAGCCAGAGAGGGCTTTTGCTGCAAATTCATCCACTGAACTAAGCTCAGGCCTGGCAGAGTTGGAGGATCCTTCATGCCGAAGTCTTCTCCAAGCCAGGGCATCGTCCGCCTGACTAGATTATTGGGATCAGACGAGTCATCATCTGCAAGGAGAAACAATAAATATTACTCTTTTCTGAATGGATAAATGAATCATCTTATTGCATCCTCTTTCTTCAATTACCTTGAGTTCCCTGTTGCCCTGGGCTCTTCGAACAGAAGAAAGGTGTGGTGGGGCAGATAAAAAATGGAGCAGTAACAGGCTCAATCTCCCAAATAGAGACACGATTGCGCCTTTCTCTGGCAGTTGATTCGTCCCATCCGACCTGGTTACAGATAGTTTATCTACTTGAAAGGTGGGAGTAAATATTTGCGAAGGACGGTGTATTGCACTAATTTTACCTGCAAATTACGCCATTGGGAGTTCTTCCATCTGACTGGATCCAAATCACTGATACCAGTAATTGTGCCCATGTATCTGTAGAAAGCATCAACTTAGATGAGTGGACGGTATTTTTATACAAATATAAGTAATATACAGCATATTAACGTTGCTTTCGCTACCTTCTTATTCCTGATTCCTCAGTTTCAAACATCATACGGAAGCGCATGCCAAGTGATATTTGGTTGCTGCAAACTGCTTTATAGTACTTGGCTAAAGGGATAACGAATTCTGATGGGCTAGCTCTGTTCAGATTAGAAAAACATCTCAATAACCTCGGATGAGCCGCAAGAAAGTTCAAGCAACATTGTCTACACCAAACGTTCATGACATGAACAGATCATTCCACAAGAATTAAGAAAAGTTGATGACCTTGGATTGTAAAACACAGAGAAAGGACTATTGTTTGCGGCAGCATGAGATGCTGCTGCTAGAATCCCGATATGCATACTATCACTTGACAATACTGATGACGATAAGTTGGTAGGTTGTTTGTTTGCCCGCCTGATGCCCAACAGAAGCTGCTGCTTTTCGTCCCTGTTCAGGAGAACGAGAACATTGGTTATACCATTCCTTGGACAAAGACTAATTAAAGGTACAAAAGGGAAAGAAGAAAAGAATTCTTTCAGAAGCTTACATCATTACCTAATGAATAAAACTGAGTCGCCTGCAAAAAGCCTCTTTCCACTGACAAAAAGACTCCATCCAGTCGTAAGCAGGTGACGTTTTGGTTGTCCTGAGATATTACAAATTGCAACATTAAAGGAAGATGGAACTCTACCAGTAGCTGTATTGTAGCAACGGGAATTAACGAACCTCTGTAAATATGGCGAAATGTCCATACATGATCGTGCAAATCCCTAGCCACAAGCTCTTGAGCAGGTGGTTGCATTGTGAAATCCTAAATAAATGAGTATTCTTCTACATGAGCTGTAAATAAAAAGATGGAAGTAGTGAAGAGGATTCTGAAAGAATGATGATTCATCTTACGAACCAGAGAAGGAAAAGTCTTTTCTGCTGCACGGCGAGGTACAGAAAAACCACCATGAGTGCTAGTATCACTTGCAGTCAAGGTTTTGCAGAAAAACTCCATTTGAGGTCTATTTGCTTTCATTGAAAGATCTGATCTAAATAAAGCATCCTTGTCAAACTGCACAGCAGACAAACATAAAGTCAGTTTTCTATATTGGACTCTGCAGAGCTTAATATTATTCACTTATCCCCTCAACCACTAATGTATCAACCTACTTCAATTATCAGGTATACCGGTCAGTCATATCTTTGTATTAGGTCAGCCAAGTTTCTCACATTATATAAAAGAATTCAAGGGGCTGTTTATTTCTCTTAAACTCGACTTGCAAAGATGCAAATAAGAGAATGAAGTTTCACTACACTATCAACTCTTTAGTTAAAACAGATCCCCACCGAAGGAACTGGTTGGAGCGTCATCTGCGCATAAACTTCGTCTGTTTCCGGGTCAGCCTAAAAATTCACACAAATAATAGTCATTACTGACATGGATTGAGTAAAAATTATCAAGTTATTGAAGAAAAAATGAAAGAAGCCAGGCAGCATACAAGCAAAGTGATATTGTGAAGAAGGCATAGTAACTTCGAAGGAAGATTTGGATAGCTCGGAATTTGTGCATCCACGTCCTTTTTCATCAATGCAGCAACCTGAAAATGCAACTTTATATACCAAATGTAAATTTCTCGAGCAGTTTCACTTGCGATAATAGTATTGCACTATACATTTGTTCAGTAACGTGTATTATACATTCAAAATTTACAATCTTATTTAGCTTTGCTAAGATATTTTATCCAAAAATTATAACTTTAGTCGAGTTCAAGTCTCGCTGTCATTCTGTCTCAGAACACTACGAAATAAATGTATCCTCTCTAACCTTATCAAGCAACCAACCCAACGCAGCACAAGTGGGCAAGTTAACATGGCCCAATATATATCTCTTCCTAGTTAACCTTTGACAAAATCAAAAGGCACTCAATTTTCCAGATCATACGATCTGGTTATTTAATCCAAATAACAGATCATAAAAGTTAGGAGCGATGTACCTAAATAAATACTAATAAATAATGGAAACCATGCATGTGATCAACTATGCTACAGAATTAGCAAAGCAATTGTCTCTGTCACAAAAGCAAGCCAGCTCGTAATTTCACGAGTGATGTCCGGTCGACCTATGGGACCAAGCCGGGACGAACTGAGGCCAAGAGCGACTAGGCCTGTTTGTCACCCTCAAGAACCAGGGCACGGTCCGTCACCAGTCAGACCATGCTTTTACTGTGGGCACTGGTCTTAAGACATGTTAAATGAACCTACTATAATAAATCATGATAAGAAAAAGGACCTGTTCACTGTGGCCTTGAGGGAAGTAGACGACGTGGGTCCCGGCGACCGGCATGTTGACCAGAGGGCCGGCACACGCTTGCCATAGCTCTGGGTTTATTATGCTCTTCTTCTCCACTGCGATTAGCCATTCAATTAATTCCATTAAATAAGGTCTTAAGACATGTTAAATGAACCTACTATAATAAATCATGATAAGAAAAAGGACCTGTTCACTGTGGCCTTGAGGGAAGTAGACGACGTGGGTCCCGGCGACCGGCATGTTGACCAGAGGGCCGGCACACGCTTGCCATAGCTCTGGGTTTATTATGCTCTTCTTCTCCACTGCGATTAGCCATTCAATTAATTCCATTAAATAAAAAGTAAATATTTTCATGCTTATAGTGTCATATAAATACATAATACATTTATAGATATTTATAGATTTGCAGACAAAGAAAAGGGGTGGGAAGTGAGACCTTCAGCTGCGTCGGAGGTGGATGTGGCCGCCGGTTGAGCTCCGGCACCGTTGGCCGGTGTCTTCATTATTGTTCTTGTATTCAGCTAAACAAATGGGCAGAGTTTCTCAGCTGATATTCATACTGCCGGAGAATAATCAGAGCTCCGATTTGACCCAAAAGAAAGACTCTTAAACTGGATCAAAGAGTCAGCTTTCCTTTTCAGCTAATAAAAGAAATTCTTTTGTTAATCAAAATGTAGAGCCAAAAAGAAAAAATAGTGAGTAAACTTTTCCAGTGTACTTCTCCGGGGACGGAAAATATTTTTTACGGCGACAATGAAGAGAGAGAGAAAGGGGAGACAAAAGGGACTTTGGAAAAGAAGGGTATGTTGAGTATATGATAGACCAAATGCTGCAATTTTACTTTAAATTGCCCCCTCTTCCATAAACACACAAACTCACTTTCTCTCTCTATATCTATCTGTCCGTATTTCTTCCTCTTCTTCTTTCTCTTCAGGAGAAAAAGCTCTCATTTGCAGTCAATCTCTCTCTTGTTTTTAGGACAAGGACCAGCCTCAATCACTCTCTCTCTCTCTCTCTCTCTTTACTCAAAGCTTCCACCGTTTTTATTAGACACACTCCCTCTCTCGACAGATAATCATAGATAGATACATATTTATGCTGCCTGAAAAAGTTTTTGAATGGTAGGGGTAGGGTGGACGCCCTGAACTTAAGGTGAGTGAATATTTGCTACGATCACTAAGTGGAATACTATAATTTAATTTGTTAATAATTATGCTGTAGTTATTGTGTTTTTTACTTTATTGTCACGTCCGCAGTCCACTGCATTTTTCATTCCATTTATTTATATTGGAATCAAATAGTCCCTTTTTGTTTTTTTAATGCTTAGCGATTATTTGGTAGAAATTTTGATAATTAATTTTTTAATCGTTAAAGATAAAGTGGGTTCTATCTGTGAGAAAAGAATTCAAAAATGACTGTTGAAATAGTGAAAATACGGTTAAAAAAATTAATTTTAATTGACTTAATAGCTGTACCAA